>NC_071284.1:32073546-32373546 GCF_001660625.3 Ictalurus punctatus
ATTTTTATTGAGCTATATTCCCAGTGGGAAACGCTAGATATCTCGGCACAAATAAGGACCCGTGATGAACTTGAACTTTTTTTGCAGTGTAGTTTAGCACAAATTACACCACCGCTCTGTTGAATTCATTAATCTGATCGGTTAGAAGGCGTTGATTCATTTTCTATGACCGCAGCTCTGACAGTAATGCTGCTGCAAGTCGCAGGTTTATATTAATGCGCTCATTCTAATACATGTACATCGTTTCTATAGTAACATTGTATAGACTTGTATAGTGATCATCTACATAAATGGATTAAAAAAAAAAAATGATATCGTTGACACGGTGAAGTTTTCTGTAAGGACATGTTAACTGAACGTTTATGGAAGGAGTCTCCAGTGTCAGCGCGTTGTAACGGTCAGAGATAAAGCTGTAAGTTTAAGTTTTCTGACACAGAAAAGTCCTCAGGACAGAGAAGGTTGCGGCTTGCCTGTGATCAGCTGATTTATTTTTTTTGACTTGAGAGAGAAAAAGAGATGTTGGAATAGCAATAGGAAACTAAGAGTAATTACACTTCACTTCGCAGTGCATCACATCACATTGTCATAGATTATTTTCCTAAAACACACCACTCCAATTGTTTTATTCCTGACATACAGTACACTTCTTTCTATTTATTCTACAGTGAATATTTGCACAGCCATATAGCAGTGATAAGACTTAAGAATTGCCAAACAAATTACAATATTAACACTCACAGGTCACACACACACACACACACACACACACACACACACTGTGTGTAGTTTAGAGCAGGCAGTTGCCGATTGCTCACTTCAGGCTATGCTTTGAAGGGGCTTAAGATTGAAGGATTAAGGTCTTTCCCTATCTTAAGTGTTCACAGGAAATGATAGGTCTTTAAGAGAAACCATCCGGAATATCATCTCCATGAGTCTTGATGGACTTTCCTTCCTCCATCCACCACAAACACACACACACAGAGGCATGCACACACAGTGTCATTAACTTTTCACTATGCTTTGTTTTAGCATTTTTGCTTTCAGTATATATGAATGTGAAAGAGAGAGAGAGAGAGACAGAGAGAGATTCTCCCAGAAGCCTCTTTCACTCCTCCTTCAAAAGGAATACTTTAAGAGACTTTGTACCCAACCCGGAGACCTCTCATGTCATACCTAACACAGCAGGACCATCCCATTTGTGAAGTTAGGTCCCAGTTGGAGCTCGTGAGTGTGAGTGTGTGTGTGTGTGTGTGTGTGTGTGTGTGTGTGTGTGTGTGTGTGTGTGTGTGCGCACGCACGCACCTGTCCAAGGGATCAAGGATTAATTGCCTTGTGTGATAAACTTCTCATTTGTCTGAAGGCTGGAAAGGAAACCAGCTTTTCCAGAGGTGCGATCTTTAAAACTCAACCAATTCTACTCAAATGTTGGCTTTTATTCATTTTTTCCCCCACATGCTGTCTATCTCCTTTCCTGTCTGCCTGTCTCAGGTGAATTGCCACAGGCTGCTCCAGAAGGACAGCACACTATGGCTGAAAACAACACGCAAAAGAAGAAGTCTCGGTGGACGTCGCTGGAGATAGGCCTCCTGACCATAGTATCTCTGCTTTTTGTCGTCATCCTAGCCCTCATCATCCTCTTTGTGACACACAGCAGCAGCAGTGGTGAGTATGCACCAGGTACAGGTGCTGACTTATTTACTCCAGAAGAAGCCTCATGGCGCTTGTCAATGCCTTACTCATTGACGTGACGTTCAAGGCAAATTTCCAAGGAGATTTACAGGATTAAGGGGTGGTTTATATTCCCACAAAGAACCAAATCCGCTTCAGTAGTGGGAAATGTGCTGTCCATTGTGATTTCCTTGCTTATTTGTTGGATTTAAATGTTTTTTTCACATGCATGAAGAAAGTCTCATTGTGTGTTGTGTATAGCAGATGTCAGAACAGAGGAACGAGTAAAGGTCTGAGTGCCAGTATGGTTTAATTATATGCACTCACACTCAGGACCGTAAAGATCCATAACACAACGCTGAACATCTACTACAGCAGTTCCTCGTTTTTAATCAGTGTTATGCTATCCTTCTATTCCGCCATAAACTGCTCTGACTCCAGTTCATTACACCGAGTTACATATTTGATTTACAAGATAGCCAACGCTACCTGTTGATTTCTGCCTCCTGAAATAGGAAAAGTCTTAAACATGACAGTAAAGAAGCACTTGCTGTACTATAAGAAGTCCTTCGCAAGAATCCACCATTTATTTTTTGTCTACTTATTGAAATGTAGCTTTTCATCAGCCTCAAACATGAAGACATTATTTCTAACAAATTTTCTTGCAATAAAAGATTTTTTTCTTTGCATTATCGCCCCCCCCAAAAAAAATAAAATAAAAAATTTCACAGTAAACGTATTTCATGTCAAAGAAAAAATAGATTCATTAATAAAATGGTCTATTTTAATCTATAGGACTCCGAGGTTCGTTATTTAGTATATTATATTGACAGTGGACAAACATATGCAAAAAGAACGTGTGCTTGTGAATTTTTCCAGGTGTCTACATTTGAACTAAAACAGATGAGTGGCAGTGTTTTCCCTAAACATCTGGCAAAACATCAGATAAACTTGCAAACTAAAAAAAAAAAAAAAACTATTGACGTATGGACCTCAGTGTGCTCATTGTTAGTTATGGGCTCACATACTGCAAAAAAAATGAGCTTAGCAAGAATTTAGGAAATAAAAATATCTTGAATATAAGCAAATTCAATTTCTCTTGATTAGATACAAATACACGATTATTATTATATCTTTATTTATTTATTTATTTATTTTACAGATGTCAGGTTTGAAATTGCCTTATTTTAACCACTGTAATCTTGAAATAAGTGAATAGTCCTAATGATCTTATATTTGTATAACATTGTCATATCGAGAACTATTAGATACCCTTTCCTTTATTCAAGATGTCTTCACTTGCTAAGATCTTTCTTTTTTTTTTTTTTTTTGTCGAACACAGAGTTACCAGGTCTCCTCAGATAACTTCATAGGGTTCTGGTCATGATATTTATGGAGTATGGCTGTTTCTGGAGGAGGGCACTGCTGGGGGAAAGCAATTATCGTATGTTTTTGGCTCTAAGGGAGTTTTAATAGCCAATCAGGGTCGGCAACAAGGTTAATACAAAGCTAATAATCAACAAAGAGGTTTACTGCCAGTGTGTATAATATGGTATGATTCACTAACATCATCTGTTAAACATTCATATACCACCCGCTAACACTTTGAAGCGAACAAAATAATGGCCAGTAAAGTTTAATAAAGCTTTTCAAATTAAATTAATAAAAAACATTGTTCTGGCCATGTCGACATGTCTGATAATCGTTTAGCTAGATCTTTTATCTTAATGCACTGTAATATAACTGCCCTTTTTTACACTGTGATTCAAAAATTAATTAATACAGTATGAATTAATTCATATTTTTAAAAAAAATATTATATTAATGTGCGCCTTCTGATACGTTATCTAATACGTTTCTATAGTAACAGCTCATTCACAGGGACTTGTACAGCAGATGTTTCACATAAATGGATTTATTATTTTTTTTTAAAAAAAGGAAGGGGGAGTTTTCTGTAACATTGCACGGACAGAGTTTTCGGTATCAGGGCTTTGTAAATTGCTGTTTATATATGAGGAATGAAAGATTTCAGGACCCTTTTTGAGTTGCGACTCATCACGACGCACTGTTGATGATAAGCTTTCTACAGCAGCATGTCCTGTCATGGTTTATTCCTGACATAGCATGAGGGGTACATATAAATGGCAGTCAAATATAAAAATTGTGCTGAAGAGTAAGCGAGTAAGACATAACAGTGGGTACAAACTGTGGGATTAGTCGTAGAAGCGTAGCGGGTGAGGATTGTAAAGTAATGATGGGATATTAAGGATAAGATACAGATTTGGTAGATTCAAAGTGGGGGGCGCTTGCTGATTGGAGTTGGACAGAAATATTAAAAAAGAAATAAATATTTTTGGTTTATCTCTGCATGCTTCGAATTCCAATGAAATGTCCCTTCCACTGCATGTCAATGCATTCCAAATGGCATGGAGACATCACTGTATAGGTTTTTACTGGTGTACCACTGAAGAGTCCACTTTAGCATAAGTCATAAACCATTATTGGCATTTACACTAAATTATTAATAGTGCTTTTGTGAACATTGCCTCCTCAGCATTATACATTAAACCATCTGCCCTCTGGAACAGTGACTTCTTGTGTATCTTGATATTTTTTAGATGAAGTTTGCACTACAGCTGACTGCACACGGTCGGGTAAGCACATTTTACAAACCATCACAAGATGCATGAGATAGACATTCGATGCCTTTTTGGGATGAAAGGTAAGAGTTAGCAGCCACCAGTAAATATACGTTCTTACTTCTAGGTTTGTACGGGGATTGTTTTGGATTATATGGTGTTTTCCTTTGTCTCGACACACTACAACTCAAGAAAGGCTTAATATTGGGGAGAACAATGAAATGGAAAGAAAAATTCAGAATAAATGTGAATAGATCACAAGGCCTATAGGCTAGACTTAGAAGATTCTGTAGGTTGAAAGAATAACTCGTACATAGTACGACTTATTTGTTAATAGCTGGCAAGTCCGTCATGAGTTAATGAGAAAGGAATATATATTACGGGCCCTCCAGATTAGCTTTAATCTATTCCTTGGCATTTCAGCATCTCGCCTCATTGAGAACATGGACCCTACAGTAGACCCATGTGAAAACTTCTACCAGTATGCCTGCGGAGGCTGGCTGAAGAAGAACATCATCCCCGAAACCAGCTCACGCTACAGCACCTTCGACATCCTCCGGGACGAACTGGAGGTTGTGCTTAAAGGTTTGTTAAAGGAGGTTGTGCTACTGTTTCCAGGAATACTAAACCCTCCAAAAACTGCTAATAAGTGGTTAATGGTGAATGAAATCCACTGATGATTACTTAGTTCTTTTCTTTTTTGACACGGTAGATGCTTAATAACAAGCAAAATCGAACTTTTTATTTATTTGTTTATTTATTTATTTATTTATTTTTATCTGGTTGGTCAATTTTGTATTTATTGGAAATTGTGAAATGGTTTGAACAGATGTTTGGACAGTGGTTTAACAATCTCTGGCTTTAGTCCTAGCGTTATTCAGCTATTAATAGTGCAGTGAAGTACAGCCTGCTGCTGTGTGGGTTATGGGACACACAGATTGTGCTTTCTTGTATCCCTTTCTCAGTATTCCTTATGCAAATGATACTTGAGCTTACTATGAAGTAGGCATGTAAATAAACACAACTTGGTTATTTGGAATGCACAGATAAAGTGCTTTAAAAAAAAAGAGAAAGACCAGTACATTCACAGCAACGCATGTACACTGGCCATTCATTCATCCTTAGTAACCGCCTGGTCAGTGGAACAAGTGGAGATCAGACCTGGATTGTGTTTTGTTGTAAACAACGTTCTGATCAAATTAAGTGCATGTCTGTCTGTCTGTCTGTCTCCAGAGTTGCTTGAAGAAAGTCAAGAAAGCGAAGTCAAAGGGAGATGAATGTGATGTGGCACAATTTCACTTCTTTAACGAAACATAGATTAGATACTATATCACACATCCGAGATAATCAGATCTGTGCACAATAAGTGCAGGAGTCATCATTTCCAGTTGCAAGGTCCTAGACTCCAACACATTTTGGTGATGTTTCTAAGTCAAGACCTGATTTAACAGCTTCAGTTGTGGTTATGTATGATTGTTCATCAGGAAGTGCCAGGGTCCTTCAGCACCTAGAGATACAGGAACAGATATGGACTGATATGCTGGCCTTTGGGATGGTGCATGTGTTGCTGATGAGCTATCAGGGTGAAGCTCCTTCATTTTTCAAAGATAACATCAGCTTATTTCCACATCAGATTATTTGCCAAAAATGTAAGGTGGATACTTTTTGACCTTTGTAGAACCGAGCAGATCAGCACCACCAATGATCATAAGAAAGATACACAGTATGGTCTGAAGAAGTGCGGCCGGGGCTGATTTCTTTCTAGACCAAACTGTAGATTCAAAGCTCTACACAACACAGGCTGTGAAATTGTGTTTTTGGGAGAGGGTAGTGAGAGAATTATGTCTGTTAAATGTTACATTAAGGTTTTAGTGAATCATAGTAGTCCTGTGTCAGATATTTCTCAAACTTCCACTGAACTCTGAGGGTCAGACATTGCCATTAAAGATGATGAGAACGTTGACTTTTTTTTCCCCCTAACTTATATCAACAATAATAATTTAGTGCGCACAATACTGATTTATTTGTATACAAATGCCTTATTTCTGACAGATGCTGATAATGTGCTGCAATTAGCAATATCTTAATAAGGCTGTAATATTCACATTTGATTAAAACACCAGTGCAAATTCAAAGCTCTGAAGTTTTAATCAAGTAAATGATGTGTTTGGCAACTCGCCTTATCTAATTTAATTTGAGCGGTGCTAATCACTAACGTGTCAGTGGAATACATATGGAGTGTGCATGACAAACAGTGTGAAATGAAAATAATGACTTGGGGCTGGGACTTAACCAAAGGGGTCACGACTTCCCCAGTGAAACAAGTCCTGCAGCCAAATCCCCACGTTAGCACTTCAAGTGCATTGGTCTTTTCAGGAATTAAATAGAAAATTGATGTGGAAATAAGAGAGTATTTAAAGGCTCTATTAGAGCTTTGGATGTAATTGGCGCCCGGGTCTTGGCTGTCTTGGCCACCCTTGAATCGATCAGCATGTGTTTACAATTAATACAATAATGCAGAAGCATCACGACAAGCTTCGGGCTGCATACGGCTTGAAATGATTTATGACTTTTACATGCAATTATTAAGGATAATTTCGTACGAAAATTCAGGGGGAATTTCTTTTTTTATTTCTTTTTTTTTTTTGGTTTTGTTCTTGCCATAATCAGTGTATAGACAGGGATCACTGAAAGAATTACGTCCGGGAGATATTAAAATGCGTTTTGCGGTCTGTTGACTCTGCTTCACAAATCAGTTAAACCACAAAGGACTTGATAAGAGAGACTGATTCAGTACTGATTCAGTAATGATAATGATACAGGCCTGCAGGAATGACTAATATGACGCTAGCAACCTTGCCCATGTTCATAAATGTGCCTTCTCTCTCTCCATGTCTATCAAAAGCTTGTTTATTACGCACCACTACTGTAACCAGCAGTCATGCCGATTTAAAAAAAATAAAAAAAAATAAAATTATAATTGCGATGTTTGTCTAGAGCAAGAACTCTCATACTTTTTGCAGCTCCGTATAACTGTAAAGTTCATTCCACAGACCCTGTCAGCACAGATATATACAAACGTTATATATATATTTAGCTATCCACATGTTATGCTTATTATTTAATTGTGAGCCATAATATTTTGGCTGCTTATTAGATCCACATAGCTTTTTATTCCAGAACTTTCCTTTCCAGTGATAGAAAACATTAGGTACAAATTGGCATTATTTTTTAGGCCTAATCGTTTTTGAGTTATTGAGGTTTGGATTGAACCCATGCGATTCGAGAGAGCAGTTAAACAGGATAATAACTCTGGCTATGCTTCACAGACCTCACTTTGAGAAATGACGATCAAGAACATTTACAAACTGAAGGGATAATTTGACTACAAATGCTTGGAAACTGAATCATAGCGAATAGCTGGCAGTTACCTTTCAATTCATGGTCATAAAAAACTCAAATTTATTATTTTATGTGCAACAAATGCGCATAAATCCTCATTTCCCCTCCCCGATTATAAGTCTGTATTGACTATTTGTGTACTAGTGCATACATGGTTGTCTTCTTCTGTTCCTGTTATATCCAAAGTACAGCAATCGCTGTGCTCAGGTATGAGTGCAATTAAACACTAAACAGCAAGGCCAGCATGTTGGTGACGCACTGAGGGACAAGGAGCAGCTGCACATGCCCATGAATGTTACATAGTAATAAAATAGAGTTAAAGGAGTTAGGGTGAAAAGAAACAGTCAGACAGTCCAGGAGAGTGAGCGAGAAGAAGAAAAAAAACACGAAGATGTATGTAAATGAGTGTACTATTAAGCATACTATTCTTAGCCTCAGAGGAAGTGAGAAGCATTAATACTTGCCATTCCATCTCGGAAATACTTATTAATATTCGGTATGCCGTGTCATGTCCTTTCAGATGTGTAATTCTGAACCACGCTATTAACTCTGCAAACTCTGACAAGCTGCCAGCGAAGGGGATGAACTTTTGCGTGCCATCATAATCCTCAAGCTGCCAAGGAAATTACCGCAGTTGGAGACGCAGGAGTCAAACAGGGATCAATGCCGATCTTACCCAGAATAATCCTGACTGATAGCCATGACATCACAAAACGTGATGCTGCCATGTCTAACAGGGTTTTATACGCTAGCTTTAGTGCAGGGCCAAGCAGTCAGCATGAGCAGAGAGAGGATGTCTATGGAAGAGTATCAGCAATAGACCTCATGCATATACATGGTGGAGATGCCGCAGGGAGGAACTGCTTCCTGACTCGGACATAGAGGGCTTTGTGAAAATATGTGGGTCAGATATGGCTTTATATTTCAGAAAGCTGCAATAGAATACAATGTCAAAGCTACAACATTTCAGATAGAAACACCCTGAATCATTTCATTGTCTGTCCTTAAACAGAGTGTTTAAACTTCAGTATAATTCGAATTTCAAGGTGACGCAACTGCACAGACTTTACAAAGCCTTTCAAAGAACAGATGCCTGTGACAGTTTAAAGGTCACATGACCATTCAGCTGATGCTACGGTTGTGAGTTTATCGGTTTGAACATGTGTGGTTAGCACGTTCGCCTCACACCTCCAGGGTCGGGGGTTCGATTCCCACCGTGGCCCTGTGTGTGCGGAGTTTGCATGTTCTCCCCGTGCTGCGGGGGTTTCCTCCGGGAACTCCGGTTTCCTCCCCCAGTCCAAAGACGTGCAGAGTCGGATGATTGGCGTGTCCAAAGTGTCCGTAGTGTATGAATGGGTGTGTGAGTGTGTATGTGATTGTGCCCTGCGATGGTGTACCCCGCCTTGTGTCCGATGCTCCCTGGGATAGGGTCCAGGTTTCCCCCTGACCCTGAAGAAGGATAAGCGCTATAGAAGGTGGATGGTGGATAATATTGAGATGGCAGTGTTTGACGGTGCTGATTCATTTCTATAACATCATCACTGAGAGTAGTTCTTCTTGCAAGGCAAATCATAGGTTTAATGCACGTGTTCTAATAAGTTATCATTTCTATAGTAAAGAGGATTTCACAAAGATTCACGGCAGATACTCCAGACATTTACTTAGCATTTTTGCAAGGAGTCTCCAATGTCAGCGCTTAACAGTCAAGCTCTCAGACCAGACAGGAAAGACTTCAGTACACATGGATCGGTGGTTTCTCGGTAACATGCCGCAAGAGAAAGGGAAAAGTTGGAATGAATGTTTAAATGAAGCATTAACATGTTTAACAAATGTTCCACAACATTAAAAAAAAAACAAAAAAAAAACGTACAAGTTCTTGTTCTTTATTAAATAAATAAATAATTGTGATCATTGGAAAAGTGTCAAAATAATCAACTTTGGGATGTTGACAATAACTCTACTCCCTCACACCAACTTTGGTGTTGATTATTTTCCTTTAACAGTATAACACAAAGGTTTTTCTATTTATTTTATTTTATTCATTTATTTTTTTAGCGTCTTACATAACAAACCTGACCTGTTCGTCAAATGTCCTCATTTAAAATCATGTGCGTTCCATATTTTTGGCTTGGAAGTCAATTTTTGTTTTTGAATTTCCTTTCTATGAGTAATTACGGGTTGTACAAGTCAAGTATGAAAAAGACATAAGGTTGAGAGCGTGACTGGGAGAGAGACACAGTTTTGAAGCTGTAGGGGACTCACACACACACACACACACACACACACACACACACACACACACACACACACACACACACACACACACCAGGTGGCCTCTAATCTGATCACACACACATGATCTTTGCCCTTTTTTCAGGAAGCATTCAAACGCAAGCCCAATTAAAAGCCATTCAGAGCCTCAACGCTGCAAACGGTACAGACTGAATACACACGAAGGCAAAAAGCAAAAGTATTTTGATTAGGACGTCCATTTTTTTTATAAGTCATTAAATAAATAGTGATTCTTGGCACTGCTGTGGGACTTGTATATTTCATTTTTATTACACCTTTCAGCGGTTTCATGCTCGGCTGCTCAGTTGGCAACCACAGTTTTAAAATAATAATCAACAACTTCGTAGTAACTCTTAGTGCTGGAAATAAAGTCATGCAGAGAGCAGGAAATGAGGCTAGGAAACCATGGTGTGTGTGTGTGTGTGTGTGTGTGTGTGTGTGTGTGTGTGTGCATGAGGATGCAGAGTACATGATTCAGTTAGAACTTTATTCACTTTAAGGATGTTTCCTTTCTGTACAACTTCCAGTTTTGCTCCAAGCGGTCCTTGCGTGACTGTTCTGCAACACTTCTATTAAATAAACACTGAGGATTTGTTATCACATGAAACTTATTTTCATCAGATCCTCAGTGGAGAATCAAAACCAGAAGTGTATGTTATCATGATGAGGCTTAATAATAAATTAGTAACGGCCCATTTAAAAAAAAAAAAAAAAAGCCTTAGTTAGAAAGTTCTGGATAAGTAAACTAACCTGAATGAAGGGTGAGAGCAGTTAGCTTCTAGCACTTAATCATTAATGACTAGCTCATGGCTAGTTCGACTTGATTGACATGATTATGTTTTATTCCACCTGGGTGCTTGACATTGCCACTTTTGACTAGTGGCACAGACTTTGAACAGATGTGATATGTTAGCTGTCGGTTTGAACCAGGAAGAATGAAGGGATAGTTCTCTGTCCAGTCATCTTTAAGCATTCTGTTTCTGTCTTCTTAAATTTTCTTCCTTTGCACAAGCCATATTGTCACTTCACAGACCAGAGAAGGTAATATAACCGAAATATTCTTCAGTTCAGTCTGCTAAAATACTTTGCTGGCTACACATCTGGATTGCCATCCACCAGTTGACGAACCATGATCTACAGCAGAGATGCTGAACATTTTTTTGGAAATCAATGAATTGTAAAGTCCATTTTTTGGATTTGGTATATGAACCTCTCTTCTTTTATTTGTATTTTTTTTTTATTTTTTTTTGCCTCTGCAGGAGTACTGGAGAGAGAAGAAAGCACCAGTGGTAGCAGCTCTTTAGCCAAAGCCAAAATCCTTTATAGGTCCTGCACCAATGAAAGTGAGTCCAGGATCACTGGAAAACCAATGAGAATATCTTAAATGACCTGTTGTGATGTCCAGACTTTTTTTCAATTGCATATATAGCGTTCCCATTACTTCCACTGTAGTTACTGAATACCTCATAGTATTAACTGAATATTATGAATTTGGTTTAATATGAGAGAAGAGTTGATGTTTCATTTAATATTAGCAGCTGATAAAGTAGCAGCAAAATCCTGAATTTTATTAGTTAATAGAATTTCTTTAAAAAAGTCTTCATTAAATGGTCAGGTTTAAAACCTGTAATAAGAATTTGTTGTCAGCAGTCAGGGCTTGTTGGTATGAATGTTGATGTAATGTTGTATGTTTGATGTGTTTTTATTACAGGTCTCATTGAACAGAGAGGTGGAATGCCTCTGATTTCAATGCTGCCAGATGTCTTCGAGTGGCCAATCGCGATGGACGACTGGGACACCAAATTCGGTGTGTGATTATGTTCTTAAATGATGTATTTACTGTGTGCATTTTATTTCTCTCGACAACACAGAATGAAGTTCAACATGTTTTTATGTCTGTCATATCCTCTCTTTAGGGGACAAATGGAGGGCAGAAGATGCCATAGCCAAACTGAATGAGAAATATGGGAAGCAAGTCCTAATTAGCTTTTATATCGGCACAGACGACCGAGACTCCAATTCTCATATCATTCATGTAAGAGTACACTTTGTTTTTTCTTTTCTTTTTAAATCAGTCTTTTTTTTATGTGTCTTGCTACTCTTTTTTTTTTCTTTTCTATGAAGTCTCTTTTCCTTTTCATTCTTTTGTTTCCCATTTGAGACATTCCCGAACACTTTGGTGGCTCTCACTTTCAGCAAAACACTGTCCATTTAAACAAGGAGAACCACTTTGCTCATGTGGCAACGAGCCAAAGACTCACAATCACAAAATCTCCATGAACAAACAGTCCCTCTGTTATTGAAACCTGTGGAGAGATTAGATCTGACTTTTTTATTTTAATCATGGTAACTGATACTTTTTTTTTTTTTTTTTTTACTGGTGCTGTGGATGCATTGGTTTTCCTGTTTAGAATGAATGGTATGATTGTGTGTTCATCTGATTCTCTGTACCAGTTTGACCAGCCAAGCCTTGGCCTGCCCTCCAGAGACTACTATGTCTGCACGGGGCCCTATGAAGAGGTAAGGTTTGCCTTTTACACCAAAGCTGCTGTTTTGTGTATCTGTTTCATTCTCAATTTCTAGCATAGATAGATACTTGCTACATAGTGCAGATATTTAGACGTTACAGATAAATAATTTTGACTTGTTCTGACTTGTGTTGTTGCTCTGTCACAGATTCTACCCATTTCAAACATGATAACAATGAAACCGAAAGTTAAAAGCTAAGCATGAAATGCCACTGAACATTTCCTGGGGGGGGGGGGGGGGGGGGGGGGTGTCAGTCGGTCACATTTGAGTCATCCCTTATAAAGTAGATGATGAAAAATGTACATTAGAGTTCCACAACATTCGATCAATCCTGTTTCCCGAGCATATACACCCCTTGGAAATTTTTTTTTTTTTTTTGGAATATTCCACAAGTCACATATTCAACAGGAAGTTGCATTGTGTGAATTTCCCGAAGGCGGTAGGTTGAGGAACGTTTAATATGATGTTATGATATTGACTGAAATCACTTTAAAAAGTTACACACATTTAAATTTGAAATTAGTGGATATTTTCCAAAAATAAATGAAATTCACAAAGTAAAAGATCAAATAAAGTGTCAATAATGTGTTCAATATAGAACACAGTGAACTGAATTTTCAAATGACTCTACAAACTTTTTTTTTTTTTTTTCTTCCATTTTCCATACTGTCCCAACTTTTTCGGAATTGTGGTTGTAATTTAAATGCATTTGAAGTAAATCATTAGTAAGTCCTTAATGTCCTGATGCCATTTTGGTAACCATTTTGTATATTTGCTAATTCCTTGCAAAAAAAAAATACAAATTATAAAAACTTTACAAAGAAACCTTGTCAGTTGTCAGCGATGGGTTAACAAACTTTATGTGAGGATACACACATGTTTTCCCAGATTTAATGATGAAAAAATATATTTTTAAAAAAAGTTGGCACCCCAATCATAAAATCAACTATATACTCTATGAAGTGATGGCAGAGATGACCACATGCATGATGCGAGTTGATGATAAGTTCAATCTTAGTTCTTCTGCTTCTTTTCCAGACACAGATTAAGCTCATAGACTGTCTGTGGAAAATCAGAAATGATCTTGATGGCTAATTCAATCCTTTGGCTTGGTCTGTCCCTGTTCAGTTAGTCCCTTGAGTCCCAAATGTAATTGTAATAACAAAGCCTATCTATTGTACATTTTCTCAGTCCGTCATCCATCACTTTAGGCTTCCAGTGTGTCTGGACCCTACACACAGACGTCGTCAGGCACCATCTGATTATTATTCAAATTAGGCCTTCCACCCGCTCTGTGTCTCTAATGTGTTCCAGATCCAGCAGGTAATTAGTGCTAACACGACTGGAAATGAGACACACACCATAGCTCCATCCCACAGGACACACCAGAGCAGATGAAAGAACTTGGTGTGGACTTCCTCTGTCCTGTGCTTCAACCAGTCAGGACGCATGAATATTCATAGAGAGTGTGAAGTGTCCCAAGGGAAAGAGCAGAGATGGAAAAGTCAGAGAGGATAGATAGAGGGAGGAAGGGAGAAAGATGAACCCAATTAACTGGTATAATGCCTCATGGGAGACCTAGAATGCTTCCTAAATAACTGGGGAGCTAAACATCAGGAGGCATATAGTATCTAGTTCATAATTTAAAAGCATATCCACCCCTGCTAACATTCTCTCTCTCTCTCTCTCTCTCTCTCTCTCTCTCTCTCTCTCTCTCTCTCTCTCTCACACACACACACACACACACACACTCACTCAATAGTTTGTTTCAGAAGTGTTGGTGTTTGTTCACAGGCCTGCAAAACATATAAGAACTTCATGGTTGATCTCGCTGTTCTGGTCCGAAGAGACAGAGGCTTGGAGGTGAATGAGACAGAAATCCGAGAGGAGATGGACCGGGTCATGCAGATGGAGAAGGAGATTGCTAACGTAAGCGCTTGTTCGTGTTGTATTCTAGTGTTTTTGTATATTTGGTCTAACACCACTACTACATAATGAAAAGCTTTAAAGAAAAAAAAGGAATCAAATCGCGTTGACAAGCGAAATCGATCTGATCTGCACGTTTAAAATGAATGAAAACATTTAATAATTGTAAAAATATCCACATTGAGTGGACACATCAATTTTTTCTCCCTTGTAGTAGACTAAAGGGATCCATTAAAAGCTTAACGATTCCATTCAGAAGTCTACAAAAGTGTCGTTTTCAGACAAGGTTCCTTCTTATTTCATTTTATTTCTCTGCGCTGAAACTTTTCCTAACAGCTCGTCTGAAAACCAGCATGTGGTACCATTGCTGTATTTTGACATGTGTACACTCCAGGTCTCATAAAAAAAAAATAAAAAAAAAATCTTTCATGTTTCTTTTCAACATGATGCACTGTAAGTGCTGCCCACCACTGCTCTCACATTTATCAGCCCATAGTTTCCCCATCTCTGCTCTCTGAGCTCACTTCATGCCTCAGAGTCTTTTAAGTGCATGAAACAGAAACCTGGAAGAACGATAACAAGCTTTAATATGGCTTTTATATGGACACAAAGTTTTCTTTGGACTTAAAGCATAAAAGAGGCTTATAACGCAGCACTGTTGAATTCTCAACACTGATTGGTCAGAAGGTATTCATTCATTTTCTATCCCAGCAGCTCTTACATTAATTCAGCTGCAAATTGCAGGTTTAAGTGAATGCACTTGCTTAAATATGTTATCATTTCTATTATTACAACTTACACAGGGACTTGTATGGAGGACGCTCCACGTAAACAGGTTTTAAGAGATGTGTGTAATTCTTGATGAGGCTGATGACTGTTTACAGGTGCTATAATTAAGTGATAACAGGAACTAACTTGTTTCATGGATGTTTCACAATAGCTATAAACAGATAAAACGTATGTGGTTCTGTAATTAATAAAACTGTGTAATCATGATCAAATTGCTAAGGTGTCAGATGAATAAAACACTCGAGGATACACTAATATTGTAAAAAATAATCAACTTTGGTATGGTCAGAGCACCTCCCCTTCCTTCTGTAGCTCACACAGTGCAGTTTAAATCACAGAACATTACATTCGAGATAATGTCCACAAATAAGAAATGACAACTTCAGATGTAAAATTTGAAGGGCATGATTGCTTCAGTAGCTGGACAGAAAGGTGAAAAATGAAAAGATATGGATTTCCACAAGCTCTTATCGTCTGCTGTTCTTTATTAACATTTAAAAAAAGAGAAAAAAGTTCTTCCTGTCGTTTGCTCTTGTTCCCGCAGGCTACAGACACACCTGAAGACAGAAACAATCCTGTTCTCATCTATAACAAGATGCCCCTGGAGACACTCAACACGAACTTCACACTTGCGTTCGACTCCACAGTATGAAACGCACACCTGTTTGTGTGAACTTTTTTATTTCACATTGATTTTTTTTTGGAACACTAGATATCACAGCAAGTAAAATCTTAGATGACTGATAACCGCAGTGTGGACAATCCGACCATAATTATACTATATTTAACGAGAAATATAACGTATATTGTATTAACGGCTTGCTTTACACTAGCCTTGTTCGTCCAGATGGAATTTGATCCACTTTTAGATATTTATTTTGGAGAATTAGCTGCTTAAATTGATAAAAGGTTGTGGGAAACCTCACTGAGAACATGCAAACTCCACACACACAGGGCCACGGCAGGAATCGAACCCCCGACCCTGGAGGTGTGAGGCAAATGTGATAACCGCTAAGCCACCATGTGCCCTAGATCTTCCGTTAACTTATTTATTATTATTATTATTTTTTAGGCTAATAATTTTGACGTGTTAATACGAGACTGAACAGCCTCAGACTGTCTGTTCCTTTCCAGGTTTTTAACTGGACTCACTTTACTAATAAGATTATGGATACCATCAACCTTCCCATTGAGGAGAGTGAGCAAGTGATCCTTTATGCCCCCAACTACTTGAGGAGGCTCAACCCTGTCCTGGCTAATTACACAAAGAGGTGCGTTACTCAGACACTGCCTTCCAGAAAAACAAACAAACAAACAAGCAAAAAACAGGTCCAGAACAGCGGTAACCAGCCTTGTACCTGGAGAACCTAGTGGCTTTAAATATTTCAATCAAATCCTAATCTAAGGAGATCAAGGTACACTGAGTCATCACTTGGATATGAATGTTAGATTAGAAATAGGGCTTTTTATCCAGTGGACATCAGGGTGTTGACTGAGAATACAGTGTTTTACATTTTAATTGTTAAAGGACTCATTTTGGTAATTGGAGTGCTACATCTCAAAAGATGGCTCTTGGAAAGGCCGGTTACACACATGGCACACTATTCCGCCAGAGCAAGGCTTTAAAAATCACACACTCATACTTTCTATCCAGATGGCTACCTGTCTTTAGGGCTAGGAAGTCCATTTAAAGACTTTTAACTAAGCAACACCTGGATACTTAACAGCATGGAGTAACTTCACTGTGGGTGGTGTGACAGCAGCTATGCCTTCATAGGTCTGTACATCAATAAATGTTCATTAACTAAATGTAACGGTCTGTGTTTATGTGTGCAGAGACGTCCAGAACTATATCGTGTGGCGTTTTGCCATGAACATGGTGATTGGCCTGAGCAGAGCATACAGAGACACCAGGAAAGCTTTTAAAAAAGTTCGTATCATTTCCTGTTCTTTTTAACTGATAGTGAGGACTTGACGGCTATACATTCTTAGATTTAAAAAAAAAACAACAAAACAAAACAAAACAAAAGATTAAATCTAGTTGCAGCTTAAAGAATTCTTTGGTTTGTTCCTCTGGGAGAATCTTAACGAGCCAGTGAGGATCCCTGTGCAAGGTTTATTAAAATGCAAAATCCAAATCGTAAATCAGGCCGCGGTCACGTGACAAGAAGCATATAAAAAAGGAGCCTGTCTTTATTCCTATTCCATAACTTTTCCCATTCGTGACCTGTTCTCTCTTGTTTTCTGTTCCCTTCTCAATACCTTGCTTCTGTACTATTCTCTCCTCTCCCTTCGTCATGTCCTCTCTTCTCTCAGGCCATCTCTGGTACTAGTTCAGAGGCAGCGGTGTGGAGGCAGTGTGCGGTCTATGTCAACAACAACATGGAGAACGCTGTTGGCAGACTGTATGTAGAAGAAGCCTTTGCTGGAGACAGCAAGGACATGGTGAGAGCTGGGTAAAGTGACTGCTGTATTTGTGTGTGTCCATGCCTACTAGACGTTTCTCTTCACAATTGTGTCATTTGCACTTTTCGCTAGTGCCTAAGAATGTATTCCAGCTCTCGGAAGACGTGTTTGTGCAGCACACACAGCTATGTGTAGGCTGACGCTTGGTGTTTTCGTTTCCTCGTTTTCTTGTAAGTGGAGCTCAGCACCACCTGTCATGAAGCATAGCCCTTAACACACCATTAATCACTGGCTGCTTCGGGGCCCATGACTAGCGTCTGCCCACTTTTCTTCAGCGAAGAGACACACTTCTGATGTATGGCCATGTTTATATGTTCATGCAGATAATTATGAGTTTGGAAATCTGAGAAGGTGCAATTTTTTTTTTTTTTTGTCATGCATATATGGAAATCTATTAAACAAAAATGCTGCAGCGTTTTTGGTTAATCATTGCTAATCGTAATTGTCTTGGATTACTGCAGTTAATTTTTTGCTAATGATTGATGCTGATGTCAGAACTGTTTGGAGATTGGATTGAAGTTAAACAGTCGAACAAGGCTGTTATTAAGGCTGAGAGTCATGTGTCTCGCTACACCGAGTTGCCAGTATTAAGCAGAGGTGGTAAAAGTACACACTCATTAAAAATAAATAAATAAATAAATCTTTATCTATGTAGCACTTTTCATATCGAGTTCAAAAGATCAAAGTACTTTACATGAAATATAAAAAAAAAAAAATTAGACGAAGAATAGAACAATCCACACTCGAACAGTATGTAAAAGGATGAAAGGACTTGAAAATAAAATATTTACATAAGTTATTTTTAAAAAAATAAATAAATAAATGACTTAATTAATAAATAAATGCAAAACAATGAGTGACGGTGGAGATCAATGATGAAAGATCTGCTAAATGTTGAAGAACAGCTTTAAATTCTTCACTCAAGTTATAGAAAAAAAAAAAAGTATAATCCTTAAATTAACTTGAGTTTACATGGTTCCAGTAGCAGATGATCTGCTGAGGACAATCACGTGCATTAATGTAAATTATTAATCAGAACTCGACCTGAGACGAGCAGCTCACTGTGAAACAAAACATATCTTCACATGCTCTTATTTATGGCCATGAACTAATCATTAACTGTTGTTTCAGTCATGCTAGTCGCTAATCCGTACTTTTACGCATTTTACGTAACTGGACCTTAACAAATTAAAAACAAAGTAACTACTCGGATCTTCTGTATATTTAGGGGTGTAATTACTAAATATATGAGATCAGAAGAGTATGCTTACAGACATACAGGTCCCTGTTAAAGCTGAAGCAGGTGAAAGGTGAACCATTGCCTCTGGTTGTACAGATTAAAATGGAAAAAGATTGTTGCGTCCAAGCACGAGACGATATGAAGCAGTACAACGTTATCAGCGATAGAGCAAAACAAAGTTTCATTCGACAAACTACGTCCAGGCATGTGAAACGGTTTTAGAATGGAAACCAACGAAGAACACGGCGTATTGAACAGCGCGTACAGTAATTCACAATGTTTCTCTTTTTGATTTTTAACCAAGTTAGCTTGTTCTAGTTCTTATTCATACGAGTACATCAGTCAGATCAAATGCATTACTGTAACTATAAACTGGCAACTCGGTGCGTTAAAAAAACTAAGCACTAAGCCATTGATGTAAACTCTACTCTATATCAATATTGACATGAGATTTGAGTTAGTGTAGAATTTTACTCATTATTTCATCCTACAGTGCTCGATTTTCTCTGTTTTTTCTTCCTTTTGTCCTCAACTGTGCTGTTTCACAAATATCTCATCCAACCGAAATATCATGACATGCTGAGACATGGACCCTTTTGATCGTCACATACATCCATGAAACTTGTTTTTTTATTCGGAGCCTATAACTCATTGACTATAATAAGCCCATCTGTCATTTGGTATAGAATTTATTTGTACTGCACTGTTTGTTCAAATAACTTAATGCATGTTTTAACATGTCAAGCTTGAACGGTTTTTCTTAGAGTTTCCTGTAAAACTGGTATTATAAAACACTTTACTGTTGGCTTGAGCTGATATGAAGACTTTAGTGTTGCTGTCTCAACCCTGTGAATGTCAGAGGTGGTCAGTGGCCTTCGATCATGTCTGGCTCCTGTGTGTTTTGAACAGAAACCTGTTGACACACCAGGCTTTTACTGTTAAGATTGGACATGGATGGTGTATACACCATCGGTGTAAGGATATATAAGGATAGTGTGTGTGCAGTTCTTTATTCTATGGACCAAATTCTGTTTAATACAGTACAGTGCCTTTCATTCACCCTTCTTTAACAAGTCTTATGGGATACTGTATGTCTCTATCAGCGTTGCATTTGTGAATCCAGATATTTTTGCCAATTCTTCTTGGCAGAATTTCTGCCGAGCAGTTTTGTCACAGATTCAGATTGAGGTCTGTGTTTTAATTGGGTGATCAGGTTCTTGATTTCGAACTACTCCAGTGTAGCTTGTGGGATGGTGGGATGCAGTGGGATGGTGATGAGCAGTGTCGGGCTTCCACCAAATGAAATGCACTCAATTTTACACTCAATGTTGGTCAAATCAGACCAGAGAACATTTCGAAACATTCTTTTGTCTCCAACGTGCCTTTTGGCAAACTACAGACTGGATTTCATATGGCCTCTCACTCTTCTCTTCTGAACTGTGGAACTTTCTGATCGTTCCCTGAGCCCATGGCCTCTTGGTTGTTTCCCTGACTAATGCCCTTCTTACCTGGTCTTGAACTCTTATTTTTTAATAATCTGTTGGACATTCACATTTGGGGATGTTTTTCCATAACCAAATCCTCACTGATATTTTTTCCAGAACCTTTGATTGCTCCTTCGTCTTCTGGGCCAGGTCTGTTTGATACTGAGATCGCTTTCACACAGGTCAACTCTATTCAACTAATTATGTGACTTCCCAATGGCATCCCTTTTAGCGGTTTCCCAGTCCCTTTCAGCTACTGATTGTAACTCTACAAAATGTGGAAAAGTTCATGGGAAGTGAATTATGGAAGGCATTGTAACTAACATGTTGTTCACTGCTGTCCTCAGATGGATGAGATGATTGCTGGCATCAGAGAGGTGTTTGTTAGTAACCTACAAGGCCTCAGCTGGATGGATGATGAAACCAGGAAAGCTGCAGAGGAGAAGGTGAGTTTCATTCAGATTTTTTGGCACAGTTATGACTGCAAGCAAACTCCTACAACAATCATTTCATTTTGCTCAACCTGATTTATGTGTGTGGTTAAGCACATTTCCTCTGTCACTCTTAGTCATGTCTTCTAAAACAAAAGCTTCCTGTGTAAATATTGACTTGGAAGTCATCTGCAGACTTCGAGGCTATACAATCTCAGCCAATGTGATTCAGAAGAATTAAATTGAGTACGCGGTCTGAGTGCCCTCTAAAATTCCACAAACAATCAATTAAATATGGCTAATTTTTTTTTTTTTTTACTGTTTTATTTCTTGCAGGCTCGAGCTATTCGAGAGAGAATTGGGTTCTCAGAAAACATCATGAACAATACATATTTGGACGAGGAATACAAAGAAGTGAGCAGCGATCTTTTAAACCGAGGCTAGAAACAGATAATAACGGGTTCATAACAAAAACATTGACAGCATGTCGAAGGTTTTTTGAACACATGGAGGTTTTGTTTTGTATTTGTCTTTAAGGACTTGTTCATTATCCTCTCTAAGATTGTAATGAAACTATAAATGAGGGCATTATTAATGGCGAGTGCGCTAGTTTGGTGAAGCGGTTACTGCAAGACTGTAAGTTACTATAGGCCAAGATTTATTTTACAGCTGATATTCAAACAATGGTTCACAAAGTTGGGTCCAGGGACCGCTAGGATCCCTCTATAGCATAGCATAGTCAGGAGGTGCATGATTTAAAAATAAATAATGTATAAAATAAAAATAACTCATTAAAGTGATGGGACTGAGTTCTTATATATATATAGTTATCATTCACTTGAATTAAATGGGTTTAATCCAAACATCCATCTAACACTCTAAATAGTTCTTATGTCCTTCTGGGGGAACATCTAAAGGTTCTGTATAGAACTCTGCAACAAATGGTATCCATTTTAGCGTCAACTTCATCATACAAAAAACTCTTAAGGAACTCTTTTTCCTAAATGTAAATGGCAATTGTTTTGAAGTCTCTATGAACATATATTTCATTTTAATTTGGTAACAAAATAATAAATACCCAAACTTATTGGCTAAATAGTAAAGCATGCGTGTATACTGTATATTATATATACTGTATATATATATACAGTATATATATACTGTATGTATATATATATATATATATATATATATATTACTATAATGTTCTTGAGCAAAAACATTTTCTTTTAACATTTCAGCTAAGCTTCAATTCAGAGGAATACTTCGAGAACATCCTGAAAAATCTGGAGTTCAGTCAGAAGAAACGACTGAAGAGGTTGAGGGTGAAAGTGAACAAGGAAGAGTAAGAGGCCCTTCCAGCTCTTAACCTGAAAATTCTTCTGTCCCTGTAAAAAATTACTTTCAAAAATAGGCAGACATTTTCTAAGTTTAGAACCTGCTATAGAAATCCCCATTAAGGAAAAGAAGCGTGATAAAATATTAACATGACATGTGGGCTCTATTAAGTTTAAATATGTCACGGTTTAAACCCAAGGTGGATCTCAGGAGCAGCGGTGGTCAACGCATTCTATTCATCCAGCAGAAATCAAATAGGTAGCAAAAGATGTATTAGTAATTGCTCACTTGTTTTTTTTTTATAGTTTCCTTGACAACAATAACTACTTTTTCTATTTCTTTTCGCTCAGTATTTCCTGCTGGTATCCTCCAGCCTCCTTTCTTTGGTAAAGGACAGCCCCGGTCCCTCAACTATGGCGGCATTGGCATGGTGATTGGCCATGAGATTACACATGGGTTTGATGATAATGGTAAAGAATCTGATCTCATACACACCTGATAGCTGTTTACTTTTAATTCTAAAGCTATTCACCAAAACTTACGAGAAAATACTGGAAAAGTTTGTACACCCAAAAGGTTCAGTTACACCACTAGCAGTGCACTAGGAGATAAAATAATCAAAGATTTAATCAGTGTCCAGGTTTGTTTATGGGGAGTGTGCTGATTGGTGACAGGTGATATCGTGATTAGAAGTCTGGGGACGGTAGATGATCATGTGACAGGTCATATGACTGAGTTTGTAGTTTGTTGTTTAGGTGAGGATTCTGGGAAATTAACTTTATGTTGGTATGTAGTTCAGAGTTAACTGTGAATACACTGGCACGGAATAATTTTTTCTGTAAACACAGAATTATTATTATTATTATTATTATTATTATTATTATTATTATTATTATTATTAATAGTAGTAGTGACAGTATGTTTTTGATAACACCAGTATATCCTCAAGTTGCCAACATTGATGTCTCAGCTCAGTGATTTATTCTCAAACAGGCCGTAACTTTGATAAAGATGGAGACCTGAAGGACTGGTGGACTTCATCCTCAACACAGAAGTTCCAGGAACTCTCGAAATGTATTGTGGACCAGTACAGCAGCTTCTCCTGGGACCTGGCAAATGGACAAAATGTATGGCCTTATCACGGAACTCACTGATCTGACCACGAGTACTTAACCCTTATTTAATATTTTTATTCATGTGTTACTGCATTTAGTTGATAGATTGAAAAACCTTAATCCATGATACCATTTGCTGTTGTTTTTATGTTATAATACAATGATAAATAACACTTTTTTTTCCCCTCCATGTTTGCTCCTTTTGCACAGTAGGGGGTTTCCTGCTGGGTTGAAAATAGTGCACAAAACAAACAAACAAACAAACAAACAAACAAACAAACAAAAAGAAAAAATAATAATTGATAAATAATTGCTAAAGGATAATTAGTAGACATGTATGAAGAGAGTTAATCTATTTCAGGGTACAGTGACTAGAAATTGTAGGCTTCGGGTTTGTCTAGCTACCTAACTGACAGCTCTGTGTATGTATTCACTTGTGCTACACTCATTCATCATCCTGTCAGGCCTAAACAAGTCACAGAAGATTCTCTTGTATGTGTCATTGCATCACCATTGCCTTCTGCTCAGTCGTTACCAGCCTTCTCTGCTGTTATTCTCAAGCTGTTTTCGGATAAATCAATTCTGCTGGGATTTATCAGAAAAAAATGTAGAAAGAGCTTCAAATTAGTGTTATTTTCCGTCTCTTTTTCATCCTTTACTTTTTCCCATTTTCAGCTTAATGGGAATAACACCCTCGGGGAGAATATTGCAGACAATGGGGGTATTCGCCAGTCTTATCAAGTAAGTGCAGTGCATTTAAAATTGGCATCTGTAAGCAGTAATAGCTGATATCATGCAGTTCCAGCTGAGATTTTTTTTATTAGCCCTGTTATTATTAGTTGATTAAGGTTATGTTTGGCATAGTAGTACATGAAATAATTTGGGAACACACAATGAAGTAGTTTCTCCTGCTCTTGTTTTGTATGGGTTCCCACAGCCAGGTTGTACTGAAGGAGTCTTAACTATGGCCTGAAGCAAAAGCTTAACTGGCGAGCAACTACTGTGTGTGTGCCAACATACCGCACACCAGATGGGCAGATCCACAGAAAACTGAAATAAACCTAACGAAAGAAACATTCAGGGTTATGATACTCTTACTCTCATAAAACTGTTTATTTCAGGCATACCAGGACTACATCAAGAAGTATGGAAAGGAAGCTCCATTGCCTGGAATTGACCTTAACCATGAGCAACTCTTCTTCCTAAACTTTGCTCAGGTGAGAATGAAGATATTTAGCCAACAGAGACACACTACCATAGACACACACTGGTTGCTTTCACATACAGTCGGCGAAATACGTATTGGGCGCGTCAAGGTTTTTTTTTCAGTAAATATACTTCCAATGAGGCTATTCACATCTAATTTTCACCAGACATCAGTATTAACTCAAGAAATCTGGAAATGTAAAGAATCCACAATGCTAAAGTCTATAAATAAAGTTATGTGTAATAAAGTGTAATGACACGGGAAATAAGTATCGAACACACTAAGAAAAAGCAGTTCTCCAAGGCAAGGTAAGGCAAGGAACCAGCTGAAATCCGTAAGTAATTACACCCCCTATCTGTGCAGATTGATATCAGCTGGGTTAGTAAATTGGTGGTCTGTAACAATTTTATATACGTTCATGTGTGTGATTGAAATAAATAAGTGATTTAAACTTGGCAACGTAAACCCTATGTAACATTGCAGTACCTCATCGCTAATTATACTGTTTAGAGCCAAGGTTCACATTAGTGTGTCTTTTTATAACACAAAATCAAGGGCTCGTGTAGGATACAATTTTTCCTGAACTAAATGAATACCACGTTTTTTTAAGTAAATGCTTCTACAAACAATGAATGAATCAGTTCATTTGTATCCAGTATGATAAATGAGGCCTCCTTTGGTTCTCCAGGTCTGGTGTGGAACGTATAGACCTGAACATGCCGTCAACTCCATTAAAACTGATGTCCATAGTCCAGGGAAGTTTAGGTAAGTCCATCCCATCATTTCAGAATTAGATTTTCCGAGTTGATTTTAAGCGAACAACTGAGTAATATCTGGTTTTGATTCTGCCTGCAGGGTTCTTGGATCATTGCAGAATTTCCCAGAGTTTGCCAAAGCTTTCCAGTGCCAGAAAAATGACTACATGGTGCCTGAAAATATGTGCCGAGTGTGGTGATCATGCCACATGCAGGGACAATAAGGGCAACTAAAGAGCCCTTAGTTCTCTCTTCTGGCTGTACGACCACCACGGTCCCAGACTGGGGATGTCTGATGTTCTCCACAGGGTAGATAATACCTGGCTTCACCAATGCATTGCAATCATGTACAGACATGGGGTGCTCTCTTAGTCCACTCCTACATGTAACAATCAGTTAATTTTAGTCAGAATAGATCATCATGTGATCTGTGGTGATCTTCGGTTATTGTTTATAACAAGATGAAATGTAAAGGTATTGTCATATATTTAAAAACTTATTATGTTAATATCAAATCAAACTGTGAATCGGGGAGATCAGTAGCATTTTGTATATTAAAGATGTATCAGTATACATTCAAACATCGCAACGTTAAAGAACTTTGGTTAGATGATATTTGTGATATTTTATAAAAATGTCCCATACAGGCCAAGAAAGGTGAAAAGGTAAATGATTTTTAAAAAACGTACGTTAAATATAGACACAGGGATATACTGTGTGTGTGTGTGTGTGTGTGTGTGTGTGTGTGTGTGTGTGTGTGTGTGTGTATTAGAAATGACAAATCCTTAAAAGTTATAATACGGCTTGTATTGCACTGAATGTTATATTGATACTTATGCAGTCAAAGTTTATTTGAAAAAAAAAAAAAGTAATTCTTTGTTGAAAGGCTACAGGTTTATAACATTATTAGTCACTGATTTGATAGATTTGATAATAAATTTATATGTGCTTGGTGTATTATGGTACAAGCACTTGGCAGAGTAAATGATATTTTGACTTAGAACTGATATATGATGTCTAATATGCCAAGGTATATTGATTGTGTGTTTGGAAACGAGGTGTGTGTGTGTGTGTGTGTGTGTGTGTGTATGTGTGTGTGTGTGTGTTAAAGAGTGTGGGAAATCTTTCTACATATTGACCATCAATGCCATCAATCAGAGACTGCCTTAAGATAATCCAGTGCTTTCAGTACGAGAGTCTGTTGCAAAATTCCAAGCATTGGTATACATGTTCAGCTTAATTGTCAAAAACACCTGCTACTTATGCCAAAGAAGCTAAGAAATATACTATCACCCTGTGACCTTGCGGGATCTCCAAGTGTCTTTAAAGTATTATATTTGTAAGAAAAACAAAATATTGGCATTTGTAAGACATGTTTGATATCAGGTATGGTTGTATGGTTGATGGCTTGTTTCTGAGTTGTACAAAATGTACACTACTGTGTTAAAAAAAAAAAAAAAAAAGTCTTAGGCACCCCACATTTTTTTTTTTTTTTTTTTTTTTTTTGCTTGTTTGGCTTCTGCAATAGCTACTGTGAAGCTATTTTTTTTTTTTTTTTTTACATTCGACAAACCTAGATTTTCAAAAAAACGATTACATATTATACCACTGCACTGTTGAAATTTCAGAAGGTGTTGATTTATTTTCTATAACAGTAGCGCTGACAGTAGTCGCAAATCACAGGTTTATATCATAGCGCAAATGCTCCACATAATCGCTTCACACAATAACGGATCAAAAAAGTATGTAAGCATATAATCGTTGATCTGAAAAAAAAAAAAGTTTGCTGTAAAGAGACATTTATGAAAGGAGTCTCCAGTGTCAGCAATGTAACATCCTACATAGGAAAGTCCTCTCTCTCTCTCTGACATGCTGCTTTTTGTTTAATCATAAGTAACTAACGTGTCATTCTTTAAAAAAATAAGAAATGTTAGATGATTATATTGCTGTGGTATAATAGGAATAAAACACTTTCGGACCTGCTATTATTAGACACGTTGCAGTGGTAATGGTAACTCTGCTTAAATATAACTACTATATATATATATATATATATATATATATATATATATATATATATATATATATATATATATATATATAAAATGGAGGGTGTCTGGTTTTACATTTAGCAACAGAAGCAAGTGTGACAAAGACACAACAGCATACCCAAGAGAAGAGCAAAGACTAGTCATGCTAAATATAGATTTGGTTTAGTTTATTACTGTTCAGTTCACATTATAGTCAATCTGATATATTTAGATACATTTCATTCCATTACTTTTGGCATGCTTGCCTTTTTGCACGTATATTAACACGTGCCTAAGACATTTGTGCATTGATTGATATTTTTCCACCTATCCATGCAGGTATTGAGCTTCTGTTAATGGCAAGCTATGAATAATTAATCACTGGATTTCTCATTGAAATCTTTGTATGTTATGGATTAACAAAAACAACAACCTACTAAACAAACTAAACCTTGAAAGTGATTTTCTCTCTCTCTCTCTCTCTCTCTCTCTCTCTGTTTCTTGAGAGCCTTTGTGTTCCTCCATTTACTTTTTTTGCTGCTTTCGAATCTTTTAAACAGTTGAGCATTGCTCAGAAGAAATCCATCTCAACTTGTACCCACGCAGACGGATATACCTCAGATGCCTGTATTTAGATACTTTGTAATATTATAAGATCATATTCAAGAATAGAAATTGTTTAATAAATTGGCAATGTAAAAAAAAAATTAAAAATGTCCGTCTTATCCTTCTTTAGTGAATAGCATCTTTCATCATCATCATCATCATCATCATCATCATCATCATCATCTCTCTCATTCTAATGCTTTTGTGCTGAAAATGATCAGATATGCAGGAAAAAATGTATCATAAATTCACTACATCTCTGGCATTTTTTTTTTTTTTTGGACCAAACAATCTGTGTGAGAAAGTGTGGGATGGTAGCATGTTGGACAAAATGACATGCTGTTAATTTGTTTTGTATGCAACAATGTCATACTCTTTTCAGCTGGAGTTAACACCGGCACACGCGCTCGCAGGGGGCAATGTCGAAGTAGAGCGAAGTTTCTGAGACAAAACATGATGGTTGGGTTCTGTGACAGGGTTTAAAGAGAAGCTCAAGCTGACTTTATGCTGTTGTCATACCGCCATGTTCAAACACCATCTACATTACTATATAATGAATAAATTTTCATAAATATTCATAAATATTCATTTTAAAGCTGAAATGCATGAGGAGGTACCCTAAGATTATTCCATCATATACAGTAATAACAATTCTGTTTATAATAATCTGATGGACCAATACAAATATTGTATTGATATATTTACAAAATTAACACTCTGAGGGATTCACTGAATGAATGAATGAATGACATTCCAGACAGTGTGAACTGCAATGCTTGACATGCACAATAAATAACAATTACAGCTCAATTTCTTAATTTTTGGTCGGCATTTGGTGTGAAGGAGTGTACTCAACACTGAAGCATACTGGTTCTGTGTGTTATGTTGAGGAAAACAGAATAAGCATACAGGAATCAAAGCAAGAAACCACATCCGCATATGGATCTTTGCAAAAGGTTATGTATTAAGACATATAAATCAGCTGTCTTTATAGATTTTCCCTACCGCAGTAGACATGGAATTTAAAAATCCCAACTGTGTTCTCTGGTATCTTATTTATAGCCTACCAGTAAACCTCCCACTACTACCTGACCTCGAAAACTATCCATTAACAAGGCCTGATTTGCGGTGATTTCTCTCTAGTGCCCAGTAGATGAGTATGTTTTTGTACGATCTGTTTCGACAGCTATCTGGATGAACTGATATCAGGGTCATCGACTCACATCTAAGGCCAACCCACACTTTTTTTTTTACTGGAACATTTATTTTTGTTTGAAATCAGTCATGATCAAAATAAGAGATATTATAGTGTAAGATCATATTTTTATTACATTTTTATTTCATGAAATTTGCTGGAGTTGTACTTTAACGTTATTATTTTTACCAGTGCTGTATTCGCTGCAGGCTTTACTGGCGCTCTAGAGGGGTATTAAATATACTCCATGCTGCCCACACCTGATTAGAAGCACATTTGCAAGCATGTTGATGGCAGGCCAGAGAGAGGGCTGAAATTTGAACTGCAGGCCATGGATATCTCCATGAGTACTTCACCAAGCCAACAACTCAGCATGACTTGCAACCCCATGTAGTTTCTACTACGTTTTCTAATAGCCCACTCTCTGATAACCCCCATCACCCCCAACCATCGCACTGACCAATGAAGGGTTTAACATGACCGAAGTCTATAAAAGTACAAATGACTTGTTGATGATGATATGTGATCAACTTTTGCACAAGAAGGTAAAACACAAAGATTCATGAGAGTGAAGAAAACTGAGCCAGGTCAGGGTGCCCTTTAACAGAACTTTCTGGCTTTCATATGATGTCACTTACACCTGAAAGATTGCTGCTTTTCCGACTCAGGGTGCACGGTGGCTTAGTGGTTAGCACGTTCACCTCACACCTCCAGGGTGGGTTTGATTCCCACCGTGTGTGTGCGGAGTTTGCATGTTCTCCCCGTGCTGCGGGGGTTTCCTCCGAGTCCCAGTCCCCCAGTCCAGAGATGTAGTCCGGGTCCAAAGACATGCATGAGTGGCATGTCCAAAGTGTCCGTAGTGTGTGTATGTGATTATGCCCTGCGATGGAGGGTGTACCCTGCCTTGTGCCTGATGCTCCCTGGAATAGGCTCCAGGTTTCCCCGTGACCCTGAAAAGGATTAAGTGGCATAGAAGATGGATAGATGGAAGTTAATCTGAATCCCTGGTGAGTTTTTCTGAAGTTTTACAAAAGGACAATATACAGTGGAGGGCAGAATGTCTCCATCACATTTATTGGCCTATTCTGTTCCCATTTTCTTCCTTTACCTTTTAAATGTGTCATTTCTGTAGGCATATTGGACCGAAAACCTGTTTGTTTATGAAAGCCTGTTTTCCTGCGTGAGTCAGGATCGTGTCGATTAATGACACGACCGAAGTGTAGTAATTTTCTTTAACCACGAGTCTGTTTTTAGAGGCTCTTCACTGTATAATCTGACATGGAGAACACACATTATCACATAGTCTGTTATAGAATTCGTCTGAGATTGTAGTGAGGTCATCTCGTACAGTCTGACTAATAATAATCTTAAAAGACTGCTAAAATCTTGCCATCTTAAAAACTACCGAATGATTGATATTATAAACTGTAGAGAACAATATGTCCCTAAAACACATCACACACAAATTCCTGGACAAAACGTTTGTTAAAATAGTGGATTAAAAAAGAATGATGGGAGAAGAAAAAAAAAAAAGAGTGAGAGCATCAGCATTTTAGTTCTCATAAAGGGAGAAAACAGATGTTTATGGCAAGCAGAGAATTTGTATCTATATAACTCTAAACTGGACCCCTGCGCTAAACTCCTTTATACTCTTCAGGCATCTGCTGTTTCACTTGATTCCAACCATATACAGATCCCTGGCTGAACCTGCAGGGTGCAGGGTTATTGACATCTGGCATGTGATGGCACAAGGCCATGGCATGTCTGTGAGGCTGGGTACTGCAGCCTACAATCCACACCTGACAGAATTCCAAGAATAATAGCAATCTGTAATCTGTCACACACACATTCTGCAACAACTAGCAACAACCAATCTCGCTGAAAAAATACAGACAGACATACCGACCTCCTGTGTTTGTGACAAACAGGTTAGACAAACAGAAGATGCCTTTGCAGTATTTAAAAATATACTAACATCAACAGCCAGTGACTAAGTGTAGCACCCAGACTACATACTGTATGAACATGAAAAATAAGTGCAAACAGATTAGGAAACTTTTTTTTCAAGAGAGATTCAGCTTATAGTTTAAAGAGACAAGGAATGACTTCCGACTGCTCCCAGGCTTTCTCGACCCAATAATGGTGTGGCTTAGCAGTGGTGGCTTAGCGATGAGGCTCTGGGTTACTGATAGGAAGGTAAGGGGTCCAAGCCCCAGCACTGCCAAGCTACCACTGTTGGGCCCTTGAGCAAGGCCCTTAACCCTCTCTGCTCCAGGGGGCGCTGTATCATGACTGACCCTGCGCTCTGACCCCAACTTCCTGACATGCTGGGGTATGCGAAGAAAAGAATTTCACTGTGCTGTAATGTATACGTGATCAATAAAGACTATCACTCTATCTATCTACCTATCTATCAGTGGCTGACCTCACTTAATGTTCTTGTGGCTGAATGAACACAAATCCCGACAGCCACGCTCCAGAATCTAGTGGAAAGCCTTCCCAGGTGAATGGAGCTTATTTTAACATCAAATGGGTTATAAATCTGGAATGAGACGTTCAACAAGCACATGTACGTGTGTGATGGTCAGGAGTACACAATCTTTTGGTCTTATAGTGCATGTAACATAACATGCATAGACGTATAATGACAGCAGCATTAGAGTTAACTGAATTGAACTGAAAGCACTCAAAAAGTGATTTAAAAATTCAGGCACTCGTGAGATCTGCAAAATCGCTGGCAATTTGATATCGCAGTACACTTTGCGAACATCCCACATACAGTGCTAAGTGGCACCATATATGTAGTCAAACATTCACTTTACAGAAGCCAAGTTACAAAAGCCTATTTGCCTTCACCTTGCTGGAGACCTAAATACACCCACACCGCCCCAAAACAAGCCAAGCTCATCTTACAAAACCGCTAATGGCCAAAAGAGCCCAGTGGTTCCTCTGTCACCATAGCAACAGCATCCTTCCTAACACTCAGTGTTTTGGAAGTGTCTGGCTCTCCACAACCCTTTACTTCTTTACTCTCAAAAACACTCACAACAGTGAACAGCAACCACTTCACACCAACTACAGCACTGAATATGAGAGAGAAAGCATGTGAGGCAGGGAGACTAGGACAGATCTGTGTGTCTGCATTGTTATAGGCTTTCCATTTATATTTAAATTTGCTTTGGTGTTGCAGTGATTTAGTAAATCTTGAAATGGAGCTCCGATGTAGAAGTAAACATGACACTTGAAGAATAAATCTAATTCTCTAGTCTGTAATCAATAGGTTGCTCATTAGGGTCCCTGCGTGTGCTAAATTGTGAGTAACAGCTTGCCAATTAGGCCTAGGCAGTTAACTGCATTAGTGCAAGCACCAGCTGCATCTCTTTAGTAAATTAAGAAAACAGGTAGATTTTCATTGCATGAGATGACATAAATGGTTTAGGGCTAGCTAACCCTAACCCTAGGTAAGAACTACTTCATTTCATCAACGCTTGCTCTTGCTACCCATGGTCAAAGGGAGAAATTTATATAATTCCAGTCATGAATCTCAATATTTTAGGTTCTTTCATAGCTTGGTTATACTGAAGACCTGAAGAACTTACAGGTTATAGTATGCAAGCATTAAACCTCAATATTTGTTTCATTTCCACCGGTCTACAAGCGAATACAATTTGATTGATTGATTGATGTAAAATAATAATAATGATACTACTACTACTACTACTACTACTACTACTACTAATAATAATAATAATAATAATAAGTATAAGAAAATTTCACAGCAGAATCACATACTCAGTTTCACTTACTCACTTTCAAAACATGCCAAGCTCAGCCTGCTACCATCACAACACGGCCATCTTTTCCTCTTTTCCTCTCTCGTCCTTCCTGTGTATGTCTTTTCTCTAGAGCTGTGTACATTCCTGTTTTGCTGCACTCCATATCCTCTCTTTTCTGTCAACTTTCATCCCTCGTTTTTTTTTTTTTTTTTTAAAGTACTTCTTTCTCTTCCTCTATATTTATTTGCCCAAACCTGGTGTGGTTTCTCATACTTCCTGTCTTTATATTTTTATTCCATCTTTGTAACATTTCTAATATTTTTCTCTCTGTCTATCTCTCTCATTCTCTTTATCTTCTTTGTTCTTTCGGTCTCCTTCCCTTTCTCTTATTCCTTCTCTCTGTCTGTCTCTCCTCTTTCTCTTATTCCTTCTCGGTCTCTCTCATTTTCTTTCTCTCTGTCTGTCTCTCATTCTCATTTTCTTTCTTTGTCCTTCTATCATTCTTTTTCTCTTATTTTTTCTTTATCCTGGTCAGGATCGCGATGGATCCAGAGCCTATCCTGGGAACATTATGCAAAAGGCAGGAATACACCCAGTGCATCACAGGACACCATGCACACACACACACACACACACACACACACACACACACACACACGTTCATTTGCACCTAATGGCAATTTATGTCCTGGCATCTTTTTGGAGGTTGGAGGAAACCCGAGTACATGGCAAAACCTACACAGATAGTGGGAGAACATGTGAAACGCCACACAGACAGACTAACCTGACACCAGGATTGAAGCAGGGACCCTGGATCTCTGAGGTTTGATTTCTTTTTTTGGATCTCCCAAACATTTAAGTGCATTAAAATGTACCATATACAAAAAAAAAAAAAAAAAAAAAAAAAAAAAGACAACAACAAAAAAACAGTTGCAACAGTACCACTGAGTCTAGTCTAAAAAATAACTTTTAAAGGATTGACTTCATGTTTAAACATCTGAGGCAAACACGTCTCCATAAAAACCTGAGCTCAGAATGTAAGTGGGTGCTGTTAGAGTGGGATGCAAATTTCCATCTGATTTGCATTTGCATTTTTGCTTGGTCTTTTTTTCTTTTTTGAGAAGAATGCTCTGTTGTTGTCTCTTAGCCTGCCCGACCTGTGTAATTGAAAGTAAACAGACTTCCAACAGATACACAACAAAACTAACTTCTTCCAACACACAGGAATAGCAAGATCTATTTCTGTTACTGCATAAACCATGTCATGTTTGAAAGTCAGTTTAATTTACCACACACACACACACACACGCCCAGAAACTGAAGGGTTTTACACATTTAAAACACATGCCCCTGCCCATTACAGGCAAGATGAGCAAATTCAGATCCAATGTAAACTCATTATCATTTGTCTACACCACTTCATTTTTGTGTGACAAAAATTTCATGTAATTTTGGCCACTCCCGCTTGGGGTCTCCACAGTGGATCACCCGTCCGCATATTTTGATTCTTTCTTACACACGTTTTACGCCAGATTGCCCTTCCTGAAACAACCCTCCCCATTTTCCAGGCTTGGGACCAGCACTGAGAGTGCACAGGTTCGTGCAACCCTCCAATGGCTGGGGTCGGTTCGCAGACTGGGAATTGAACCCAGGCCGTGGCAGTGAGAGCACCACATGCTAGCCTTATTAATTTCATTTAAGATGAAATAGATATAAATACATATATAAATATAGTGCTTGCGTAAGTATTCACCCCCATTGAACTTCTCCTTATTTTATAGTGTTACGACCTGTAACTGAAATGAACTTAATTGGGATTATATGGTGGGCCTCCATTGTTTTATATACAGTATATTGTTTTGTAACCAAACTCTGATTGATATTTTCCCAGAATATTTAATACTTATGCACTTTCAACATTTAATTTTTTTAATGTTTCTCGCCACACGTCAATTTATTGGCTCTTTTGTGTAGATTCATGCCATAGAATCCCAGTGAAGTCCATTTCAATTTCAGGTTCCACTACAAAATGTGGAAAAGCTCAAGGGAGTAAATGCTTGTGCAAGGAACTGTATCAAACATTAAGCAATCAGACAATAATTGGACATTCTGCGATATCACTATAGATCATCTATATGTGTGTGAATGTTCAATTAAGATCTGTCCATTATCTTCAGTGTGATCTTTGGCTGTTACTTACAAGGTAGTCTGTAAATGTATAGTAGTTTGAGAGGCTCCATCAGACTGATACACAGTCACATAGTGAGGAAGGAGCCCCATTCCCTTGCCCCAGGAGAGACTCCTTCAGCTGGGCTTCATTGGGCTTCCCTTCTCCCTATGGATAATATCTCCAGCCAATTATCAGCACAAAATTCCTGAAATTATCCTTGAAATCACTGTGATTGTTCAATTTGGTGTAATTGTCTTTTAGCTTCCCTGTGGGCTGAGAGCAAGAAGCAGTCTTACTAAAAAAACAAAAACAAAACAAAACAAAAAAACAACACACAGCTGCTATATATTTCATACACACTTGGTATATGTAGATATAACCTGTCATACGGTTGTGAAATCTAATTTTAACTACTATAACTGTATTCACTATATAGGAGCATTCATTTGTGACCTTGTAAACAATACATTTAGCTACGGTGTTTTGTCAGGCCTGGAAAATTACTCTCGCTCCACCTGGACTTTCTCCAATTATCCCAAATGTTTTTTCGCTCTGGGCAAATTTACCTCTATTAAATGGGAGACACATCTCCTCTCTCTTTCTCTCTCTCTCTCTGCAGGAGATGTAAGGCCCTGCATTTCTCTTCCTTCCACTCTATCTGTCTCTCTCTGTATCTTTGTGGTCAGGTGATGGCTGTGGATGCCTGGCTGTGGGCACTGGGATTCATAACCGGGCCAGTCTGGGTACACTCTGTGGGTCTCTTCTGTACTCTTCAGACCAGGCCCATCTCTGGGACCCTGTATAAGGAAGGTGATGTAATTATTGGAGGTCTCTTTCCTGTTCATTTTGATGCCCCTGAACCTGACCAGATGTTCACACACAGAGTGCAGGGAGCGCGTTGTCAGGCGTGAGTATAGAGCCTGATGCAACTCTCTTTCTGTAAATATAAGCATTGCTATCTTTGTTATTATTGTTATGATCTTGTTATTATTGTTGATAATCTCTCTCTGACTCAGGGCTGACTTGAGATCATATGGTTGGCTCCAAACCATGATCTTCACAGTGGAGGAAATTAACCGGAACCCATTTCTGTTGCCCAACTTCACGCTGGGCTACCTGGCTGCAGATACATGCTTGGCCGAGAGCAGTACACTGAGTGCTGCGCTGGCGTTAGTGACTGGGCAGGTGGAGACAGTGTCTGGGGAACAGTGCACCATGGCTCCCAACGTGCCCATTATTATCGGAGATGCACGCTCTTCTGCTTCCATAGTTGTGGCTGATACCTTGGGTGTTTTTGACATTCCTATGGTAAATGGCAAATTGACAAAGTATGCACTATTTTCCTTTAAAGCTGATGATGCTTTGTTTCTAATTTGTCTCTGTGTTTAATCTCTCCAGGTTAGCTACTTTGCTTCTTGTGCATGTCTCAGTGATCGCACTAAGTATCCCACATTTCTCCGCACTGTTCCCAGCGATGCCTTTCAGGCCAAAGCCATGGCCCGTCTGTTGCGCCTGATGGGCTGGACCTGGGTGGGTGTCATATCTGGAGATGATGTATATGGAAAAAGTGGTGTGCAGCTGTTGCAACAGGAACTGCAAGGTTCTGGTGTATGCATTGACTACTTGGAGATCATTCCCAAGTCCTTTGCACCAAACAGGATGAGAAGAATTGTAGAGAGAATCCAGAGCTCTAAAGCTTGGGTAGTTGTGACCTTTGCTATCAGTCCTGATATGGAGGTCTTGCTGAGGGAAGTGATAAGACAGAATGTGTGCGATAGACAGTGGATAGCTACTGAAGCTTGGAGTAGTTCCAGCCAGCATGCTGCTTTGAGTCCTGCCTGCTTGGGTGGGACTCTTGGTTTTGCTCTGAGGCAGGTTGATATCCAGGGTTTGGGCTCCTATTTGACCCAGCTGAACCTAGAAGAGTACCCTAAAGAGCCACTGGTGCAAAGTGTTTGGGAGGAGTTGTTTGGATGCAAATTTGAGGAGCAAACCCAAACAGGACTTCCCAAACCCCAATGCACAAGCTTGGATAAAATTAAAGAACAAGTTGAAACCTACTTTGATATAAATTATAATGTGTATAAGGCTGTGTATGCTATTGCAAATGCTATTCAGGACATGCTGGCATGTCAGCCTGGCAAAGGACCTTTTGGGAATGGAGAATGTCCTGATACTAAGTCAATAAGACCCAAACAGGTAAATGTATGTGTGTGTGTGTGTGTGTGTGTGTGTGTGTGTGTGTGTGTGTGTGTGTGTGTGTGTGTATATATATGTATGTATATCTTTATACTTTGTCTAAAGAGTTTTTTTTTATTGTTATGAATGTTTGTTGTCAGCTTCTACACTATCTAAAGGCTGTACAGTTTACAACACCAGTGGGTGAGCAGGTCTATTTTGATGAAAACGGGGATCCAGCTGCCTCATATGACATCATTAACTGGCATCTAGGGGCTGAAGGAAAAGTGGAATTCATGCAAGTGGGCCGTTTTGATGCAGTGAAAGGACCTGAGCAGGACTTTCAACTGGATCTCGGGAAAATGTTCTGGGGAGGAGGCTGGGGTGGCATGGTAAAAATGTGGTGGTTGTTTCTCTGTAATAAATGTTCATATAAATTTTAGCTAAAAAGATGACGTTAACCTGTCACCCAGCTATTGCTGAGAATTAATTACTATTTGTACAGAGCTATTAATAGAGCTGTAATGTGATTTTAGCAGGCAGAGGAACAAAATAAACTGTATCGCACTGACGAATGCATAGCCTAGAACCAATCTATCAAGACATTTTGACTGCAGAACCTAATTATCATGACTGCCAGAGAAACAGATCTCTATCGAATGATCAATGTGGGATATAAATGCTGTAGTTACCTCGCCTTATGCGTACTTTATCCTTCACATGAAAATGAATGATATGATATGTGTATATTTGGTGCTAAAGATAGCAGTCTGTCAGTTTCTTCTCTTTTGTGCTGACTGTACATGCTGATATGTAACATTTGGAACATTTCTTAAAAGTTAGAGATTTCTCCGTCTGATATTCAGGTCCCGGTGTCTGTGTGCAGTGAGAGCTGTCCTCCAGGCACCAGAAAAGCTGTGCAGAAAGGAAAGCCTGTCTGCTGCTATGACTGTATACCATGTGCATCAGGGGAGATCAGCAATGCTATTGGTAATGTACAATGACAAGGAATACAAGAAAATTTCATAATCTGGTGTTAAAACGTGGATAACACCCACATCACAATAAATGAATTCTGTATTAATCTAAAACCATTCAACTTAATCCACTGTTCTTAGCATAGAACACCCTAATATTTGTCCATTATGTCGCTTAGCAACCAAAGCTTACTGTTAACGTAATACACTGCATGGTGGAAGAATTGTTTATAGAGAATATTATTAAAAATAAACATAATTATTTATGGCACTCTGCATTTTATTGTATTACCCGTGATTAAAAACATCATAACATACACGCTCTCATTTAACTGCCAACTTTCAGAGTTCAAGCCTCAACTATCAAGAATTAAAAATGTTACCTGTGCTAAAATGTTAATGGCGAAATTTAATATCTGCATGTTTCTTTCTAGACTCTACAGAGTGCACCAAGTGTCCCGAGAGGTTCTGGTCTAACACTGACCGGACAGAGTGCATCCCAATGATAGTGGAGTTCCTGTCCTTTCAAGATAATATGGGCATCATCCTCTCTGTGCTTTCGGCTGCTGGAGCAGCTCTTACCATTACCGTCCTGGCTGCCTTTTTCCATCATCGAGACACACCGCTGGTCCGTGCCAACAACTCTGAACTGAGCTTCCTGCTGTTGCTGTCACTCTCCCTTTGTTTCCTGTGTGCACTGGCTTTTATTGGCCGACCGGCACCTTGGTCCTGCATGCTACGCCATACACTGTTTGGGATCAGTTTTGTGGTGTGTCTGGCTTGTGTGCTCAGTAAGACAGTGGTGGTGTTAGTAGCCTTCAGAGCAACTCTGCCGGGCTCAAATATGATGAGATACTTTGGTCCTGTTCAGCAGAGGGCAGGTATATTCCTCTGTACGCTGATACAGGTGGGGATCTGTGTGTTTTGGCTGGTTCTGGCACCACCTTTGCCCACTGAAAGTGCAGGGGGTGAGCTTGGCGCACGGGTGGTACTGCTATGTGCAGTAGGCTCAGTGGCAGGTTTCTCCCTGGTTCTGGGCTACATCGGCCTCCTGGCTGCTGTCTGCTTCCTTCTGGCTTTCTTCGCACGGAAGCTTCCGGACAATTTCAATGAAGCAAAGTTCATCACTTTTAGCATGTTGATCTTCTGTGCTGTGTGGATCACATTTATTCCAGCGTATGTCAGCTCTCCTGGCAAGTACACGGTAGCTGTAGAGGTCTTTGCCATCCTAGCTTCAAGTTACGGCCTTCTGCTGTGTATCTTTGCCCCAAAGTGTTACATCATCCTACTCAGACCAGATAAGAACACAAAAAAGAACATGATGTCCAAATAGGAGGAATAATTACAGACTTTCTTGCAGAGTTTTCCAGAAGTCATGACATTTATGCAGATTTATAGATTATGCTACTCTAAGGCATCACATTGCTAAATTTGTGCTGAATGCATACACTGCCATTTCCATGTGTAATTCATGTGAATAAATAAACATCAGACATAAGCGTATTTTTTTTGTACATATAATATATTTTCTCATCTTTCTGTTCCCTCTACTCCTCAACAGACAACCAAAACCCCACGTGAAGCAAACCTTGCACAAACACTCCTCTTGTCCCTGCTGTGTCTTGCTGACATAGACTAAACATTTTTTCCACTGCCATGATCTGATAGAGTGCCTATTCAGCCCCACTTCAGAGTGCTGTAGATAATCAGGAGTCACTTCAATGCTGAGTGCCTCACAGTCATTACTGACCCAGTAGGACTAAACAATGACCCCAGTAAAGTCACCCTGAATGGTCTCATTGTTGCTCCTGGTTAGAATATCACAGGCGATAGACAGTGAGATACGAAGAGTCCTACATGACCCATCTATAGTAGAAAATGAGAGAAATGCAGTATTAGGCCTGGTTTAAGCCGGTAACCCTGCATCACTCTTCCATTCTTTCTTCAACTGTGATTAAAATCTACAGTACTAACAAATGGTGATAACGCGTTTTTTGCTCTAACGCTCTATAAATGTATCCATGATATAATATGTAGCTATGCAAGCTATGCTATCTGCATTTACATGACTGAAATGTAGAATTTTAGAAATATGTACATGAGTTTCTGAATTTCTTAGTATTTTGCTTTAATGGTAGTGGGCACTTGAGCTGGCATGGACTCAACACGCTTTTGTACCATACACGATCCATCAAGTATCTGAAGTCATGTATTAGATCAAGCCAATCAGTGTGAAGTCTTCATCATTGAACAGGTAATAACTTGAGTTTGATACAAAACTCTTAAAGTTAAAGCAATAATGAATTGAGGAATGACTCTGATGTTCATACTCAAGATCCTGGTAACACAGTTAGCACTTTTTGACTATATAATATACAGTTATATAAGAGAAATTATTTATAATCACACTATTCGGTGTCACCCAGATGATGATGATGGGTTCCATTTTGAGTCTCCCAAAGTTTCTTCCTCCTCAGGGAGCTTTTCCTTATCACCGTTGTCTCTGGCTTGTTAATTAAGGATACATGTATCAATTTAAAGCTTATATCTAGATTTCTGTGAAGCTGCTTTGTGACAATGTCCATTGTTAAAACCAGTATATAAATAAAATAAAATTGATTTGAATTGAGTCTTTTGGGGGCACACGGTGGCTTAGTGGTTAGCACGTTCTCCTCACACCTCCGGGGTCGGGGGTTCGTGCTGTGGGGGTTTCCTCCGGGTACTCCGGTTTCCTCCCCCAGTCCAAAGACATGCATGGTAGGCTGATTGGCGTGTCCAAAGTGTCCGTAGTGTATGAATGGGTGTGTGAGTGTGTATGTGATTGTGCCTTCTGATGGATTGGCACCCTGTCCAGGGTGTACCCCGCCTTGTGCCCGATGCTCCCTGGGATAGACTCCAGGTTCCCCGTGACCCTGAAAAGGATAAGCAGTATAGAAGATGGATGGATGAGTCTTTTCTGTACACATTTCTACGGAAGGGATAAGACTCAAGGAAAATCTGACTTTTCTGAGCAAAGGAGTCAACATGGTCAGTGTCACAAATGTGCTTAAAATTAAAAAGTGACCTAAAAATTGTGCAGAATCCTGAATATTGAATATTTGAATCTTGAACATTTCCTTTCTATCTTTTAAAAGACTTTAAAAGATCTTTGTCTATCTTCTTAAAAAAAGAAACTTTCTTTTACAGTTTCAATGTCGTACCAGAATTTTGGTTTTGTTGATAGATATGCAGACATAAACATATGTTATGTGATAGATGCATGCGTGAAGCTGAAGTATGTTTATTTTACAAGCAAAGTGTGGCTCAACCTAATGTCTGAGTTTTAATAGCAAACTTCAGTTTGGCTTCGCTGAAATTCAGAATCATGATGCTAATAAAGCTCACATCTGGTTGGCACACACGGCTGAGTTATGGCTAGAATAAGGACAGTAAAAACTGTCCTTGGATAGTATCTGTTTCTGGACAGTTCAAAGTATCAGCTGGAGAGGCAGTCAAATTCCCATAAAATGTGTGACCATGAACCTTGTTTTCCCCCAAAACACAAATATAGGTGTTGTATATAACATGTGATGTACAGGAAGAGAGTGAAATGCTGATCAGCAGGGAAAGGCGCCAAAGTGTCCAGCTGTGTCCAGCATTACCCCTCCCCCCACCCCCTTTATTCATTTATTTATTTTACATGTCTCTAATTGAATACTCTAAAAATGTTCTATATCTGCACTTTTGAACAATTATGTTAACTAACCAAGTGAGCTATGCCAGAGTAAACACCACCTCCATTAACAACAGCATATAAAGAAAGATCATGTCAGCTAGCCAGGTAACTTAGCCAAATGCTGTTGAGGGTTCACTAGCTTGATACTGTAGGTTTGTTAGCTAGCTAGTTCATGTTAATTTATGGACGTGTCTACCTACATAGGTAGCCATCTAGCGAAATGCCCCTTATTCTGTTATTCTGAACATTACCTTATAGGCTAAAGCAGAACATAGATGTATTTAACACAACAGGCAATCGCTACTGAACATCAAAGTGACATTTTAAGTTTAACGCAGAGCTTTAAAAAGATCTGGCTAGCACATTCAGCTAGCAAGCTAATGTCGAGCTGTGAAATGCAGATATGTCCATGGGTATTGGCTCACATAATTTGCAGCATTTAGCATTTTACACTGAAGATACCTGATCAATTGGGCCAAGGAGACTCATCTGACTCTACTGTCTCAAACACTGCTACTTCTGACTAAGAATGTGTCACCTAAAGTGTAGAATTTTGTCAGAAAATTGCTGTGTGTTGACTGGGTCTTGAAATTGAATTATAAAATTTTTTGCACATACTGTCTTTTACTGTCTATATGGCTTACAGTCTTCTGGGATTAAATGCATTTTTCGTAAAGGTAAAAAGTAATCACATTCACAAAAGCAACATTATAGGTCATTTTTCTAATCTCGGTGGTACACCCAGTGAACTGACTTAAGCAGGTACTAAACCCATCTCTGAATATGCATAACTTTAATTGCATAAATAACGACGTAACTTTTGGACTCTGAATATGGTACCATGTGAATAATATTTGATAAGTTAATGCGTGCAAATAAAATGAATCATTGGACAAATCACATGTGAAAACACATTGAACTACATTTATAAGTAAATTTTCCACTTGTGTAAAATGTGTGAAAAAGGAAATGGGAATTTTCTGAAAAGCACACTTTTACATGTACACTTTGTGTGAGTGAAGTTCTCTGTAAGACTTCGCAAGTGAGTGAGTATAGATACTTCGTAAGAGCCAATTGACCTTGATATTTAAATTTTTGTTATACGTGTAATTTATTATTGTGATAAGTGTATTTTCATGGATTCAGCCAGGCATTTATCAATTCCTTTTTTTTTCAGACTGAGTATGAATATGATTTAACTTGGATTTAGTATGGTTGCACTGAAGAAAAGTGGCTTTTCTTCCACTTGGGAAAAGCGTTTCTGTACAGCTATAAGTGAAGCAATTTTTTCTTATGTTCGTAGTGTTGGAGTTACTCGTCAATGACTGAGAGCTGATCATTAAGACCATTATAATGAGTTGAGAGCTGTCATTTTCCATCACCTAGCCTTGTCTGTAGACATTTTTTAAAATCTAGCTAGCATTTGCTTCATTGTTGCTTGCGGCACTGTGCAGCTAGTTATGAACTCCTTATACTGCGCTTTATATTTAATATGTTTTATTAGGTTACTTATTCCTGTTCTTGATATTTTCACAGAGCTCAGTTTACAGTCTACTTTTCTTTGATTGCCATCATTAATTGTGAAATATATCCAGATCGCTGTTATATCGTGTAATCTGTATATTAGCATGACAGCGTACACTTGCCTTTAATCATATAGTATCAGTATCGCATTATAGTATCAAAGCATTTCTTAATCAAAAGTATGAGTAAATGAGCATAATATTAAAGGGTTACACCATACCAGTATTGGTACTGATGCATCCCTAGTTTTAACCTTACTATCTAGCTTGACTTTTGGTTTCCAGAGGTAATTTTGCAAGGCAACACAGTGAAATGTAATGTGAAAGCTGCTGGAGTTTCCTAGAACAGATCTTTGCCATTAAATGTTGCATTATATGTCTTCAATTTCATTTTGACGTCAAAAGTCTTCAAAAGGAACAAAGGTGTTTCGACATAACTCGGTTCACATTTGCAAAACAGATGCCGAGTGTTTTAGATTTGCACCACTATTCCTAAACCCCTAAACCTACGAATGATGTGCAGAGCACAGAGCAGAGGACTGTGTCGTGACTTTCACCTCACACCAGGCAGCCTCTTGACACTTCAGTGAGTGATTTGTATCTGACGCTTTTATTCTGATTCTTTATATGGGTTGTATGCTGGGTAGAATTGAGTTGGCTTGGTTGTTACTGAATCACACTGTAACACCAGTGCCCCCTTGTGGTAGAAACAGAAAGCACCAGTTTCACAAGTAGGTCCAGGTGAAAAGGCAATAATAATAATAATAATAATAATAATAATAATAATAATAATATTTGATCATTTTCATGAGAGTTCTACTAAGATTGAATTAAATGTAGGCTAAAATCAGCTGGAAAAAAAACTGTATTGATTTAATTAAAATAACATGAGTACTATAACACTTAAATAGAATTATAACCCCCATATATCTTCATAAGTACCATTTAAAGCTATTTTTAATACATATAAATTTAATACGCAAATATTTTCAATATTCTTGTTTATTCCTCTCCCATGTTTTTCCAGTTACAGAATTGTATCAGGTAATAGGACAAGGGTCACAAGCCAAGCCCTAAAATGTATGAAAAGAAAGAAAAGAAATAAATAATAAAACATAAAAAAAATGATCACCTCCCACCTTTTTGAGACATAACATATTTTTTAGTATTCTTTTCAGGCATAAAGATAATAATGTAACATTTTGGGGCAAATATACACAAGAGGACCCCAAAACTGGATGCTAAAATAGCAAATATCTCTACTGCAACTGTGAACTTTCCAGGAGAGCTGACATAAGCTGGTATGTAGGCAATCCATACTGCACAGAATATGAGCATGCTGAATGTGATGAATTTGGCTTCATTAAAGTTATCAGGCAGTTTCCGAGCCAGAAAGGCTAAGATGAAGCAAAAAGCAGCCATGCAGCCAATGTAGCCAAGCACACAGCAGAACAGTGCCACTGAACCAAGGTGGCATTCTAAGATGATCCGGTCCCGGTACAGCCATGTGTTCTTCACCGGATAGGGCGGATTTGTGGTCAACCAAGCCACACAAACGGCACACTGTATGGCGGAGCAGACGAACACACCGAATCGCTGCTGAGGGGGCCGAAACCAGCGTGCTGTGTTATTGCCAGGCAGTGTGGCCCTGAATGCCATGAGAACCACCAGTGTCTTGCTGAGCAGGCAGGAGAGACATAGCGCAAAGGTCAAACCAAAGGCTGTGCGTCGGAGTGGGCAGGCCCAGCGAGATGGCTGGCCTAGAAAAGTGAGGGCACACAGGAAGCAGAGAGAAAGTGATATCAGTAGCAAGAAGCTCAGCTCTGAGTTGTTGGCCCGCACCAAAGGTGTATCTCGGTGAAGGATGAAAATGACAGCTACAGTCACTGTAGCAGCTACACCCAGGATAGACGTGGCTGCAAGGGCCATACCAAAACCCTCAGTGTAGGACAGAAACTCAATCTGTTTGTCGACACAGCTGTCACGTTGTGGGTTGGACCAGAGGTCCTCGGGGCATAGCGTGCACTCTGGCTGATCTGAGAGCAAAGGTAAATAAGTTTAAAGAGCGTCATGGTGTGCGTGCAGTAATTTCAAACATTGATGTGGCGGCCTGTGAAACCCCTTCACATGGTAGTATTTTATACACAGTACATATAATAGAAATGTGACCGAAATCATGTTCCTCTTTTGCATGGAGCTCAACTAAACGTTCTAGCATTTTAGAGTTCTGGTTTATGGTTTCATTCCAGTTTCACTGAAAGAAGGCAACACACTGAACAATTGATTTAAGGGGCATTTCATTTAACACATAATAAACAACAACTAAATTATACCTATCTTTGTTCATAGCCTACAGTACAGTCAATTTACAGCTGTGTTCATTAAACCTAACATGATCCTTCCGAAAGCCTAAGCAAGTATAGAAAGTAAATAAAATTAATTAAAAAAAAAAAATGATTTACATAATTTCTGGCTGGAATTCAGCCGCAGCGACAGATTTTCCCAGAACTTTTAAGATGGGAAAATAATGTTCACCAGGAAATCCATATTTGATTTATTAAATAATAATTATGTGGGAGCAAGTTTCACTTTATAAGATATTATGATATAGAGAGATATACATATTGTTTTGTATGGCTTTTTTCCCCCATAACTCCATGAATAACCTTTTTTTAATGGCTGATGCAGTGTTTTTGTGTTGTGTTAATGTAATGTTACTGTGAAATTTTCTGCAGCACAAAAATATCAGTTCTGCAGGGTCACAGCACAGATTTAGCACCTGATCAGATCTGATTAAAGAAATTAAAGAGAATTAACTATAGTCTGGCAAGCTAACACTAAACTGGGCATTAGCTTTACAACCACTCAAGGATTTGATAACATACCTATGCCGTTGCTGATGCTACCCTCTGCACAGGGCACGCAGTCATAGCAGCAAATGGGTTCTCCCTTGCGCGGGGCTTTCCTGTAGCCTGGCTGGCAGCTGGGTGAGCACACTGACACTGGCAGCTGAGACGGTGACAGAGATTTAGTACAGAAGCTTCTCCAACAATAACCAGTTTATATTTTAGGACAATCTCACTGAATGAAGAATGTTGTCAGCTTTGAATTCTGTGTGATTTGTGCCTGTCAATCTGAATGAATCTAAACAAATAATTTTACCTCCTTGGATCCACCTGGCCACAAGATGGTGTCCTGGTAGAGAACTAGTTGCTGCTCGGCAGGGAGAGATGAGTCAAAACGTCCGACGGTAGCAAACTTCATCGGCCCACCTCCTGGCCCCTTCTGCCAGTTTACAATATCATAAGATCCTGCAGGGTCTCCGTACTTATCAAAGTTTACAACATCCCCAAACGTGTTGGTAAAGTTCACCTCCTTAAGGTACTTTATCACCTTGTTAAAAAGCCAGACAGAAATGAATAGGGGAACATTTCTTCACTATACAATTCTAAGCCCTTGTGTCATTGGAGATAGAAATAAAGACTGAGTTTAGCAATACCTGCCAGGGCTGTAGACTGTAGATATCTGGACAGAGTTCCTTCTCAATACTGCTCTCCTGTATCTGGCACATAAGCAAGTTGTGCAGCGCGTGTGCTGCAGCATACACCGCTTTGTGTAAGTTATAGGTCACTCTGAGCTGGGACACATCATTATAGATTGTCTCAGTGTCCTGAATTCTTTCTTCTCCAGTACAAGTGCGGTTATACTGGACCTGATCAGCCATGGAACCAACTGGAACACTTGTATTAAAGGAGCACTGAAACTCTGTTTCCCAGAATTCCCGTGCAGATGGGTTATAAGGCGTAGTGAAAGGCTTCAGACTTTCTAGGAAGTCTTTGAGGCCAGGGATCTCGGCTCGGCGTATGGCGAAACCCATAGTGCCACTGAGCAAGGGATATTTATTGGATATAAGGGTGGAGGTTACCCAGGCCTCACTGGCTACCCACAACCTCCCGGTTACATTCTGTCTTACCACTTCCTCCACCACAGGCTCCATGTCTTCTTCAGTGGCAAAGGTTATAAGCACACGTGCAGTGGAGCCTTTAATCGTCTTCACAATATCATTGATCTGTTGCTGAGTGGGGACTTTGGGAATGATGACCCGAAAGGCCACACATGCACCAAGATTTGTCACCTCAGCTGTGAACATGTCAATGCCGGTACGTCCATAAGCATCGTCGGCACCAAACGTGCCCACCCAGGTCCAGCCGAAGTGCTTGACGAGGCGGGCCATAGCGCTGGCTTGGTAAGTGTCACTAGGGATTGTACGAAAAAAATAAGGGTGCTGCTTTTTGTCACTCAGGCAAGCACAAGAGGCAAAGTAACTGATCTGGGAATTCAGACAGAGACAAGAAAAATCGACAGTGTACAGTTAAGCAATAATGCCTTGCTTTGTTTATATTTAGAGATGTAGTTCCAATTAATCAGAATTCTTTGTGAAAATAACTCGCTTTTCTGACTCCTCATACAAAGACAGAAAAGTCCTCTGAACTTCACATGTGAACTGTGTAAAATCACTGGTTTTATAAACACTTCACATATTTGTTGCTTGACCTGTACTGTATTGTATCACATGCTTTTTATTTTTCACCCTTCGCACATTTTTCATGCTTTTTATTTTTGTATGTGGTTTTTCCATTGATTCGTGTTATTTTAATATGAATTCATACACATGATTTGTGTCAATTTTCCCGCATGTGATCACATATTGTGTTTGCATACAAGTTCATATGTGCAATTTCAGGGCTTAACATCACGCACCGTCACATGCTTCTCATGTGTGATTACATATTACTCACATGTGAAAAATACATGATCATGGGTTTTCCATAATCAATTAAACATTCGGTGTAAAATAAAAAAAAATAAAATAAATAAAAATAAAAAGGAGGAAGGAGGAAGAAAACCAGGCAGTGAGATGATCCAGACAGAACATGTTTCACCGTCTTTTGCATATTCAGACACACTGTACTCTGAAAATACCACGGCCATAGCGACACATGACGAGTTTTCCCAGACGATAACACATACGCTGTATTAATTATCTAGGTACCATTATTATGTCTACTGCAATTATATATTGCATTTTTAAAAAAAAATTATTCAGAGCAAAATGAAGTGTAAAAGAAGCAGAGGAAGAAAAATAAGCAGTGAGATGATCCAGACAGAACATGTTTCACATTCAAACACACTTTACTCTGCACAGCGATGCTCTCACCAGTGGGACCTTGAACAGATTAAGCAGTCTGGAGACAGCTATAGATAGGCTGGATCCTGAGTCTCCTATGACAAGAGGGATGCTAGGGGATGAACATGACCCTGTGCTGTTCGTCTTCAGTGGCTGAGAGACCACAGACAAGGCAGTTCTTGCAGACAAAGCCACTGTCCAACACGTGTCATAAATCCTGTAGCCCAGAGTGATGTTGGGCAGCAACACAGGATTTCTATTAATTTCATCTATGAAGAAGATCATGGCCTGAGACCAGCGTAATGCACGCAGGTTTAACCTAAAGAAACAAGACACAATCAACATAAAAATGTTATTAGGGTTACTTGGGCTAAAATATATAATTGTCATTGTGTATTTTTTTTTTAGCAAAACCGATGAATGATGTCCAAAACAAACACTGGTACAAAAATGACATGACATTACAACACATCAAGATCATCATCTTCAGTCATATAAAACCATGGAAGGAAAAGAAAAAAAAAACCCAACAATGTCTCAGAAGCACAAAGTGAATTTTTCACAGACAAAAGTTTTTACCCCCTGCATTTCCTCTTGTCTGGTGTACTCATGAAGTTCAGCTCCTGCTCTACACCTTTAGAATGGATGGGAAACATGGCAGCCAGGATCACCTGGCCCTCCTTATGGACCACCGCCGAGTCCAGGTCCTGCCAGTGCTGACAGTTATCCTCGGAGGAAGCGCGTGTGGGCCAGAGGAGAGACAGCAGCAAGGTCAGGACATGGAACACCAGCATCCTGACCTCTACTCAGCACAGACTGTGCACCCCTGTGATGACATGATAACAACAGAACTTTATAGATGCAGATTAATGAAAAGGCTCTCTGGAGGCAAAAAAAAGGGTGACATAAACACAAGCAAAGCCACACATGAGTAAGTTCATGCACAGGGACACACACACACACACACGCACACACACACACACACATGCACACACACTGCACACAGAAAAAAGAACTAATCAAAGATAACATTTCTTAGTGTTCTAACAGCAACTACTATTTAATTCAATTCGTTTGCAATGATTTTGATATGCAATAAGTTACACGTACCGATTATAATAAGTATATGTATGTAAAGTTTACAATGGAAAATGATTATCAGCATCATCCACTTCAGTCTCTGTCTCATCACATGAAGTAAACGTCACTTGCAGCATTTAAGCTTCTCACTATTCATATTCTTACACCAGTGCTAAAATAACCACTGATTCATTTAATTATACTGAAGTACAATTCTAATTCAGGCAACAGATCAGAAGGTCATGAGGTCAAATGTCAGCACCACTAAACTGCCACTGCTGGTCCCTTGAACAAGGCCCTTAACCTATCTCACCTATCTAACAAGGCCCTTAACCTTTAAGTTGCTTTGTATAAAAGAATCAGCCAAATGTAAATGTAAATAAAATGTAAATGAATCATTTATCTATAATTGTCACATATTAGGGATTATGAGCCATATCTATTGCTTTTTCTGGGAAACAAATCTCAAGTTGCTTATCCTACATGGGGTCGTAGCAAGCCTGGAGCCTATCCCAGGGTACTCAGGGCATGAGGTAGGGGACACCCTGGAAGGGGTGTCAACCCATCACAGGGCACAATTGCACACACATTCACACACTATAGACAATTTGGAAATTCCAATCAGCCAACATTGCATGTCTTTGGACTGGGGGAAGAAACCGGAGTACCCGGAGAACATGCAAACTCGACGCACACAGGGCAGAGGTGGGATTCGAGCCCGTAACCCTGTGAGGTGCGAGGCAAATGTGCTAACCATTAAGTCTCCTTTCCGACCTTCCCACCATTTACATCTGAATTCCCATGCTGATGTGTAGAAGAAATCAGAAAATGGACAGCGGAGTTTGTGCTTCAATATGATGGACATTCATGGTTGTGCCATACCATTAAATATAACTAAACAGATACAAAGTATGACATGTTGTTCTATAATGAATAAAGAAAAGAATAGAAGAATAAAACATGTTTTGTTAAAGGTTGCATCACACTAACCTGTCATTGGTTAGCAGACATTGAGCATGTCTTTAAGCTCTAAAATAAGCTCTAACTAAAAGTATTTTAGATCATAGTGCTTTTCTCTTGACTTTATTTACAAATGTGACCTTGAAGTAATCCAAAAGTAATCAGATTACATTACTTTCATATTGTGATACTTGGATTATGTTACTGATTACATTTTTATGAAGTAATTTGTAACTGTAATACATTTTTAAAGTAACCCTCCCAACTCTGTTGGTTAGCTTCCTATAGCAGCACGCTATATTTTGTTTTATTCCTTATATAGTTTGTCTCTGTGTTTGTCATTATGATATCAGATCTATTATTTATGATTTATATATGTTTTTATGTTATATTTGTGCTTGTTATATTGATTTTGTTCTATTTTGCAACTCTGTTATTTATAATAATAATAATAATAATAATAATAATAATAATAATAATAATAATAATTATTATTATTATTATTAGCTATGCCATTTATTTCTGTATGTTATTATTTCAGTGTCACATGAACTCTTAACAATCATCATGCTCTTTATCTTGTGCTGTTTATTACATGATCTCTACCCAGAGGACTGAAAACCATGAGACTAGTGTAATCTTCCACTACATGCATGGACAATCAACAAAAATAAATTAATCTAATCAGTCAGTTGTCAGAGTATGCATATATGTGCATATGTTTATTATTGTTATACTCAGAAAGTAAACGGGCCTCTTAAGTGAGTTTTTTAATTAGCCTGAGGCAGCTGGGCTTTAAATGTGGTGTTCTGGGGGACATGGGGCATGTTTATGAGCTCCTCAGGGACATGAGAGGATGTCTCTGATCTGATCCGATGAGGAAAATAGAGTGAAGTGTGTGTGGTTTTATCCAAGTAGGCAAAAGGCAACAGCCACAAGAGTGTATGTGTGAAATTATTATTAGTCTCATGTAAGAAGCTTTGATTGCCAAATTGTGTATTTATTTGATCTGGACTCCTCTCCGCAGCACCTCATAGTGGGTGGTGAATAAAAATACACGTTTGTAGGTAATGCTAAATATTTGAGCCTTTGATATGGAGGTGCTGCTGAGGTGACAGTGGTTAACCTGTATTTTATAATATTTTAATTAATATTTTCAGGTCACAAGATAATATATTGAGACCAAGAGTAAATATCTTGAGCCTACAAACTAATTATCTCAAGCTCCCTCAAGCCCATATGTTATGCAGTATCCTGATAATTATATGGTAAGAACAGGCAAAAAAAAAAAAAAAAAAGTCTATTCCTGTGCCCACAGTGGTCTGGGTCTTATTTTAAAAAATAGTTCCTATAAGGTAAGTATTTTGTAGCCACAGAATAGATCTAATGAAACTTAGGTATATATTGCTTTATATATTTTAATTTATTACTATGGGGCCACATGAAACTTAAAATGTGGCCTCAATATATTATCTCATGCCTTCAATATATTATCTTGTGACCTCAATATATTATACATCGCCCTCAATATATGTTGTGGCTTCAGTATATTATTGTGTGGCTTCAATATATTATGTTTTGGTTTTAAATATTATCTCCCAGCCTCAATATATTATTTCATAGCTTAAATATTTCATCTCATGGCCTCAATATACTATCTTGTGGCCTTATCTCTACACCTTATTAAAAAATGACCACCTTGGTGACATTATACATATTAGTTAAAGGAAAATGTTATATTGCAGTCATAATTGGGAATTTAAAAAAAATGTATTTATTTATTTTTACTCATATGATACATACACATTACACAAATTTCACTGAAGTTGGAACATATGTAATAAATTATATAAAATTCACAAGATGTAATGCTAAATTTTTTTATCTACCGTGGTTTTGCCCATGAGGTGCTTCTTTGTGTTCTTCTCTGGTCTGAGCAGGATTATATAACACTTTGGGGCAAAGATACACAGCAAAAGGCCATAACTGGAAGCCAGGATGGCAAAAACCTCTACAGCTACTGTGTACTTTCCCGGGGAGCTGACGTACGCTGGAACAAAGGCAATCCAAACCGCACAAAATATCAACATGCTGAAAGTGATGAACTTGGCCTCGTTGAAATTGTCTGGAAGCTTCCGGGCAAAGAAGGCAAGCAAGAAGCAGACTGCAGCCAGCAGGCCAATGTAGCCCAGAACCAGAGAGAAGGCGAGAGTTGAGCCCATGTCACACAGCAGGATGATGTGCGCTGACTCCCGAGTCATTAGTTTACGTGGGACAGGAGGAGCCAGGCCCAGCCATGCACCACAAATCCCAACCTGTACTGCTGTACACAGGAAGATCAGAGCACGCAGTTGTGGTGGTCTGAACCATTTCATGGCATTGCTTCCTGGAAGAGTGGCTTTGAAAGCCATCAGGACCACCATTGTCTTTCCCAAAATACAAGACAGGCAGAGACAGAAGGCAATGCCAAAAGCCGTGTGACGTAACTGGCATGACCAGGAAGTAGGCTGTCCAATGAATGCCAGGGCACAAAGGAAGCACAACCAAAGAGAGCTGAGGATCAGGAAGCTGAGCTCCGAGTTGTTAGCCCGGACAAGAGGTGTGTGGCGTTTGAAGGTGAAAATGAGGCCAACAGCAAGCGTGGTGCCGGATCCCAGCAAAGCCACAGCCAGCAATGCCATGCCCATTATGTCACCATAGGACAGGAACTCCACCAGCTTTGGTATACAGGCATCTCTCTTCAAGTTGGACCAGAACTCAGGTCCACACCTTTCACACTCTATGGCATCTTACACACAACAGTCATAGGAAAAATAAATCTAAATCCACTAAATTGTAATGAATGCACTTGTGTAAAAAAGTACTCAACAGTCATATTTGAGTTAAAGTTAAAAGATCCCTTAATGAGAAATGTCTCAGGTATCACAAGTTCTTGGCATCAAACATAGGGAAGAACAATTATAATATTTCCATGTTGTCTGACATGTTTTAATATTTGTTTTCCCCTAACTATAACACAAAGAATGCAGTATTATAGTTTTTCATTATTATTATTATTATTATCATCATTATTATAAAATAATAGCAATATTACTGTAATAATACATTGCATGTATTGCAATACATGCAATGTATATACCTGTAAAAACAAACAAACAAACATACAAACATTTCTCGTCTGTATCCAAGGATGATGATGATTAATATGTATTGAAAAGGTTGCAAGTCCTTAACAAGTCACTTAAATTAGTAAAACATGTCTTTTTTTAAGGTTTTGCGACATTTCATGATGGCTTTTGGTTGACTTAGCAGCATGAAATAGTTCATATTGTAGTAAGAATTCACGGTATTATTTGTACGCACAAAAGCAGAATATTTATGTGTTGTTACTATAAACACGTTTTTCTTTTTGTAATTGTGCATAAAAAGACCAAATTCATCCCACAGCTTTAGAAAAGACAAACCGTCTGTTGCATTGTAGCTATAGACAAGTGCAGGTAACTCACCTGTCTTATTGCTAACCTCCCCAGCTGCACAGAGAATGCAGTCAAAGCAGCAGACAGGGAAACTAGGCCTAATGGCCTTCCTGGTGCCTGGGGGACAGCTGTTACTGCAGACAGACACAGGGACCTGCAGAGCAAAGAGGAGGCCAACTAAAAAGATATAAATTACTTATTTTTTAGATATAAAATTCAACGTGCATTTATAGAGTGTAGTCTTAGCAATAAAACCAGAAAAATTAAATGCATGGGGAAATATACAATGGAAATTTGTGATGCCATTTATATTTTGTTTTTAAAAGACACATAGGCTTACTTGTCTCTGGTTACCATTCCAGATAATTAGATTTTCCTCTATGAGCAGTTTAATGCTCTTGGTTTCATCAAATGTGCCCACAGTGGCATACCGGACCTCGCCAGTCTCGGAGAGCTGAAAGTTGATCAGGTCATACATGGCCACGGCATCACCGTTTGCATCAAACTTAGTTTCTTCACCAAACTCATTAGTGAAGTCCACTTTTTTCAAATAGTGCAGAAGCTGAGATGTACAGAGATTAAAAAAAGACAGTGACAGAAGATAGATAGCCAGAGAGCTAGTTAGAGAATGCTGGACTTAACTATTGAAAACTATTTTGGAGCTGCTGCAAATATCTGAACCATAGTTCATGGTATATATTTTTACGTTATTTTGTTCCAGTGTTGCGTTACATATTGCACAAAAACCTCACACACATCTATAGAGTCTCTGTGTAGTTTTATGTACAATATATCCATGACATGTTTTGATTTTTTTTTTTTACAGTGTAGTTTTTTTGTGTTTGTGTTTTTATTATTGATCTTTTATTTTCCGCTGCAGCTTCAGTGAAAGCCTGTACACGGAAGCAAGCTTGTGCAATCAAATTTGTATCTTTGAGGAAAAAAAGGGATATACATTCTTCCTCAACACATCAGTGAAGCCACAGTTAGACATACACGATAAATGATTAAATGTGTCAGTTGAATGAGAATTTGTGTTTCTAACCTGCCATGGATTTATGGTCCGCGTGTCAGGGCAAGCACCCCCAGGGAAGGGTCCTTTCTCTGGCACACATTTCAGCATCGCTTCCAGAGCATAAGCAATGGCATACACTCCCTTATAAACATTATAGGAGATCCTCAGCTGAGACACATCTGAGTATATGCTTTTAACATTAGCCAATATCTCTGAGCCATTACAAGGGGGTTTATTTGAGAATGTCCCATTGATTGCAGTGTGAGGAGAGCATCCAAAAATCTCTTCCCAGAACTGCAAAACAAAAGGATCATCAGGGAATGTGGAGGGGTGCAGACGGAGCAGGAATGGTTGCAAACCAGGGATTTCAGCCCTGCGAATGGCAAAACCCATGGAGCCTTGCAAAATGGACTGAAATTCTGCTGTGGTGAGGATTGCAGCTGTGATCCAGGCCTCACTGGCTAACCACTGGATACCAGTCAGATTGTGTTTGAGAGCCTCACTGAATAGTGCTTTTGCATCCTGCTCTAAAGCAAACACCAACACCACTCGAGCCCCTGAGACACTTATGCTCTTCACGATCCTGGACATCTCTGCTGGGGCATGGTTTTTGGGAATGATCTCATAAAGAGCGATACAGGCACCCAGTTTGGACACCTTGTCATTGAAGATTTGGGCTCCTCCACGGCCATACGCGTCATCCCCAGCCACCGTTCCCACCCAAGTCCAGCCGAAGTGTTGTACCAGCTGAGCCAAGGCATTCACCTGGAAGAAGTCACTCGGCATGGTCCTTAGAAATGCTGGGAATACATGCTTATCACTCAGACATGCACAACTTGAGAAATAGCTGACCTTCAGAGAGGAGAGGAAAGGAGAGGAGAGTGGAAATGAATTCAATAAAAATGATACTAAAAAGCATTCTGTAAAGCATTCTGCAACATTTACACTGTTGTGTAAGCCATACAGCTATTCTCACCTGTGGCAGTTGGAAAACACCTAGAAAATGTGCAACCACCATCGAAAGTGTGGATCCACCATCACCAATGACAACAGGCACCCTGCCCTGACAGTTCATATTTCCACTCTCCTCCTCTCTCCCCCCCATTAGCTCCATAGCTGTGCGAAGTGCAATGAGAGGGGTACTGCATGAGTCGTAGATCTTATAGCCAAGGGTGATGTTCGGCAAAAGATGATTGTCCCTGTTTATCTTTTCGATGGCAAAAATCATTGTCTGCATCCAGCGAAATGTCCTGAAATTAAACCTGTTAGATACAAGATACAAGGGAAGCTAAACTCTTATTTGACCCTTAAAATGGAAATCTAAATTAGGACTTAGGTTTCTTAATGTTTTTGCTAAAAAAAAAAAAAAAAAAAAAAAAAAAGCTTTTAGTCATGTTTTGCCTAATTATATGCTTGCATAATACATAAGAAAATGACCATGCTGATTAAGTTATTATAAGGAAAAAAAAAAGTACGAGCCAGGAGTAATCTGAACCAGAAACATTACAGTGATAAAATATTAAGCTTTTTGTATACTACAACAGAGAACACCCGCATGTAAAATAACTAACTATACATTACAATAAAAATCAAATGCATAAATCCAGACAAAATGTGCTTCCGTATTGGATAGTGAGTGACTGACCCAGTGCACTGAGCAGATATAGGCTGAGACTTGAAAGAGACCCGTGCCTCCATCACTGCATCATGCAGCGAAAACAAGCCCCCCAGCGTGATGTTCCCTTCTCTAGCCACCATAGGCAGGTGTGAAGGGCCCGAGATGAGTTGACAGGCTTGCTGTTGGAGGAGCTGAGAAGAGATCAAAGTAGAGAGAAATGCTAGAGGCACACATACACATGCATACACACCCTTAAGCTGCATTCTGTCTCAAAGCTAATCAAGCTAAATGACACTGGCCAGAACATTCACTGTACTCAATAGTATAGCATTTTGTACGTGACATTCTGCCACAACAGCACACAATGGACACAGACGGACTCGTTACACATGAATTGAATCACTCCTGCCCACTTTTATGTTGTATATGAAGGCTTATGTCTTATGCAACATTAGGCCACAAATACACCTGAGACAATCACTCAGCAGAAATAGAATCACCCCCCATTATACATGCACACTGCAATAACAGTGCATAGAGTAGATCTTTATGGTGGCAGACATTAATGGGTCATGCATCTTAAAGACAAGTGTGATGTTGGGCAAACAATGAATGTTCCTGTTGATCTTTTTGATGACAAACAATCATTGTTTGCATCCATGCAAATGTTCTGAAATTAAAATAAGTTAAAACAGGAGTTTAATGTACAATTGTTTTTTTTATTTTTATTTTATTTTATTTTTTTAATGTTAGCCCTGAATGCTGCCTGTTTAAAACACCTGAATAAACTCTTTTTATGTGCTCAGTTGTGTAAATGAGATAAATGTAAGTCATTCTGTATAAGGGTGTCTGCCAAATGCCATAAAATGTAAAAAAAAAAAAGAAGAAAAAAAAAGAAAAAAAAAACACACAACAACAAATAAATAAAAATTAGAATGTATTAGAGTACAACTCAATGTTTGAGAATTGTAATTACAAACTTGGGAGCTTCATGTAACACCTATCTGTATGTAGATAGCCTTCTAAAAGGCTAATTTTGAGGGTAATGGATTTCTTTTGTGTTTGTCAGGTACTTCCAAGCCCAACATTTTCTCATTAGGGCATGCAGATATTCAGATTATTACCTCATGACATGCTGTTTGGTGACTTTTGGGATTATTTAATACTCGTAAACCCGGTAGGTTTTCTTAATGTAGACTGAGAATAATGGCATACTGTATTACTGGCTCCAGGCTATTTTGGTTACTTAGGCCTCTCTAATATCATCAGGAGATTGCTGTATGTACATTATGAGCTCTCCCAGGATCAGTTTGGAGGACAACATAGCAAGCAGTGTGTAGAAATCAAATCACACTGTCATAGATCACAGGTCAGAGTACATTGCGTTAATTATTATTATTATTTTTTTTTTTTGATTTGACAAAATATATACCGTATATAAAAATGAGATTTTGGTTATAAAATAAAACCAAACCAAAAAAAAACAAAAACAAAAAAAACAAAAAAAACACACAAATGTTTTTCATTATTTCAGACTAATTTTGGTTAGTGCCTGATAATATGGAACACTACATGCTTTTGAGATAGCAAGAGGATGACATGTTGGTTAGCATGATTGTCCAGGTTCTACAATTTAAAAAAAATAAAAATAAAAATAAAAAATAAACAAAATGTCTGCATATGTTTATCCCATTTTTTAATCAGACATTTTATGAAAACAGAATAATATGCATACATATAATACAAACGGCAGCAAATAAGTTATGATCCAGTGGAGAATTGATTAAATACAGACACAGTATGTAAGGTTCTCAAAATGAACTGGAACAAATATTAAAAGGAAAAAAAAAATCCTACCAGAAGGGCTACACAATTTATCATGCTTCAGCACCCTTGCAAGATAAATTCTGATCCTTGCAGCAAGTGTCGTAATGAACGTACTGCATCGTGCCAGTAATGAAAGGTATTTATTTAGCATTATAATGCCAAAGCCATAAGCATTTCTTATGTAATGTGTAATGTAGAGGTGTAAAGTAGAGTAGACACTGGATGCTGAGTAGCTCCCTCCTACATAATTCTGAGAATACATAAGTAATTTTAGTAATGCATCTGGAAGTATGTTTACTGATTATGCAATAGATTTTCTTGGCCTTTCAGCTACATCATGTCCAGCCAAAAAAGGCCTTGATGTGATTGACTCCAGTCTCCTGTTTGAAGCTCATGTAGATACGAATTTTGGATAACAATAAAACGTAAAAAAACTACAGGTTGGTGAGTGAGTTTTTTTTTTTTTGCCTAGAGCATCACACTTCCTCCACTGGCTTGCCTTCTTCCTATAGTGGAACCTGGTGCCATCTCTTCCCCAGGTAAGCGGCACACATGTGTAATAGAAAACATGATTCATCAGTCCAGGCCACATTCTTCCATTCCATGGTATCCCACGGCTTCCAGGGGCTACCCTTTGCTACCCATGCGAATCAATTGGGAGTCCATGACCCTGTCGCCGATTCACCAGTTGTGCTTCCCTGGACCACTTTTGGTAGGTACTAACCACTGTATACCATGAACACCCCACAAGACAATTTGGCTCTTGTCAGAGATGCTCAGATCCTTATGCTTGACCGTTTTTCCTGCTTCCAACACATCAACTTTGAAAACTGACTGTTCACTTAATATATCCCACCCTTGTCTTGTGCCATTGTAGTGAGATAATCAATGTTATTCACTTCACCTGACAGTGATTTTAATGTTATGGCTGATCAGTGTATAGACTGTAGAGTCCCATCTGAAACGATCGGAACAGAAAGGCCAATTTAATTGCTTTTGCTGTAGACTGAAGACATTTGGGTTTGAGATCACAAAATGAATATGAGAAGAGAGTTAAGAATTTAAGCTTTTATTTTCTGGTATTTATATGTAGATGTGTCAAATGATAGAACATATAACATTTTGTATCAGTCCAACACATTTGCAGGTGAGAAAAATATTGGAAGATGTGACTGACATGTGTTTCTTGTTACCCATGTTTGTCCTGTTAGATGGATTGTTTAAGCAAAAATAAATAATAAAAAAAGCAAGAACATCTACCCTTGGTGTATGAATGGGTGTGTGTGAGTATGTATGTGAGTGTGCCCTGCGATGGACTGGCACCCTGTCCAGGGTGTACCCCGCCTTGTGCCCGATGCTCCCTGGGATTGGCTCCAGGTTCCCCTGTGAACCTGAAGAAGGAGTAAGCGGTAGAAGATGGATGGATGGATGGATGGATCTACCCTTGGTATTAGCCTTCAGTTTCACATGTGGAGACTGCATTTGTTGTTAAAAAGGATAACCAAAATGAAGATTATAGAGTTGTCTATGGGAGAAAAGCAAGCCATTTTGAAGCTGAAAAAGTCAAGTCAAGTCAATTTATTTATTTAAAGCACATTTAAAGACAACAGCAGTTGATCCAAAGTGCTGTACAAAACTGTCATGGCCCCCTGGGACAATTCCACCTTTTGCTACTAGAGGGCAGCCTGACTGTCCTTGCAGAACTTCTTCTGTTGTCTCCCTCATTTCCTGTCTAACCATACCCATGTGTTAATTATTTTTCCAGTTGCTGGAGCATTGCATCGTCAGGTTATGTTTCTTTCTGCTTTTTAATATTTATTGTTTTGTTTATGTGCTGTTTTGATGGTTTAAGGTAGATTAAAGTACTTTTTGCATTTTTCCGAGTTTTACTAAGTTTCTCATAGCCCTGATACCGAATGTTTGTTTCCTGATTGCCTGCAAATAAAGTTCTGCATTTTATATCTGCCTCCATGGACTTACATCCTGACACAAAACATTAAAATTCATAGCATTAAATAAGATTAACACAAAGAATTAAAAAAGTAAGTTAAGAGAAAATTTATAAATAGCTGATGATTGAGCATCCCTCACGTGAAAAGGGATACTTCCAAAGTTTGGGACCAACCACAGAAATGGCTTGATCACCCTTTGTCTTAGTATGACAATGGGGGACAGATAAAAAGTTGATTACATGATCTCAATTCTCTAGTAAAAGAGTAAAGGGGAAGGTCCATGATGTACTATGGAGCAGAACCATAAAGGGCTTTGTATACATAAACTAGAATTTTAAAATCAATTCTGAACTTGACAGGAAGCCAGTGAGGAGGTGCCGGAATAGGGGAAATATGATCCCTCTTTTTGGTCCGTCTAGGGGGAAACTATTTTAACTTTGTAAGATCTTAAATGATCTTAAATGAAAGAAGCTTCAGTTAACAACAGCACGGATTTGTTTATCATAGGGCAAGTTTGGGTCAAAAATAACTCCACGATTTTTGTTAACAGAGAGAGGGCCTAACTGGGCCTCAAGAGCAGAAGAAGCAGTAGGGAAGCCCAAAATGATGACTTCAGTCTTGCTTTGCTTTAACTGCAGATGATTGTTAGCCATCCAACTTTTAAATCTCCTCAAGAAATTTAAAAAGGGACCCATAAGGACTGATTTCATTTGACCTACCAGCCAAATATAATTGGGTATCATCAGCATAGCAGTGAAAGGAAATATCATATTTATGAAAACGATACAGGACCCACTATGGAGCCCTGAGGAACAACACTGCAAATGTCCTATCTTTCAGATAAGATGCAAACCTCTGCAAAGCCAGACCCTTGATACCAAACATAGACACTATTTAAAATAATACCATGGTCAATAGCATCAAAGGCAGCACTAAGATCCAAGGCAATTTGGAAATAGGCCTACAGTTGTTGTGTAAAGTTGGATCAAGATAAGGCTTTTTTAAGCAAAGGCTGCACAGTTGCTTGTTTGACGCTGGTTGGTACAACTCCAGTAGCTAAAGTGCTATTAATAATGGTTGTCACAACTGGACTGACAGTTTCAAAAAGACATGCAGGAAAAACATCCTTCAGATTAAATCAGAAAGCTGGGCTGAGGAGAGTGGTCGAAAGTTAGTTAAAATACCTGAGCGGCGGTGAATCCTCTAGAGAAGGAACTCTTGAAGGCATAATAGAAGAATTGATCACTTCAATTTTGTTGATGAAAAATTAAGAAATTTGTCACAGGACTCTGGAGAGGGGTCAGGTCCAACAGCCAGAGAAGGATTTAGCACAGAATCAAAAGTATTAAACAATACTTTAGGCCTATTTACATTCACAGCTATTAATTTGGAGAGATAATTTGGCCGCTTTCACTGAATTTATTAAACGCATCTTAAAAATATCATAAGAGACATGCAGTTTATCTTTCTTCCAATTACACTCCATTTTCCTGCACTCTTGTCTAAGAGCTCGGGTACAATCATGAAGACACGGCTGAAGAGTATCTTTCTTTTTAACTCTCCTGGACTTGAGTGGCGCGATAGTGTATAAGGTAGGAAAACATTATTAAAAAATTCAACCAGTCCCACAGTATCCATATGATGATGATTATTAATATTATTATATTAAAATGATCCTGATAATAAGCTGAGAACAGACTAACAGAAGAGGCGTGGACGACACAAGAAATGTTCATAGGCTGAGAGAACATGAAGAACAGAAACAAACAGATTCAAACATAACTGAATAATGATCAGAAATACCACATTTTACAACCTCAAGATTAGTTACAGCAAAACCAGAATACATTACAAGATCTAGTGTATGACCTAAATTATGAGTAGCACAATATTCAGGGATTCCCCAAGAATCAGCGGTCTATCATAGTGAGACACTAAATCAGAGAGGAACTGAGAACATTGATACATAAAGTCCTTGTGAAATTTGGGGGGCCTGTACACCAGAGCACAAACAACCGAGCGCAGAATCTCAATATTTAACAATTGGACCTCAAAACTCGAGAACGTGTCCATGGGCAGGATTCTGCGTTTGAATTTATTTCGAAAATTGAGGCAACACTGCCACCAAGTCCAGAGGTCCTTGGAGTACTGAAGAAAGTGCAGTGCGAGGGATAGAGTTCACCTAGAGCAGTGAAGTCACGAGGGCTGAGCCAAGTCAAAGACTTGTTTGAAAGCCACTATGCGTTTACTAAGGCCAATTTAATTTTCAATGGCTCCAAATAATATGCTGTGCTTGAAGATGCATACTTAAGAAAACTGAAACTGTCCGGATTAACTCCCTGTCTCTCTCCTGGATGGGCCGGGAGACGGCGAGATGAAGACCAGATTGCTAGGATGTAATGAGATTCTGAGGAGACAGCCGATGTCCACTTGAGATGATTACAACGACATATTCAATGAACATACCATGGACAACGTAAAAGTCCCATCTCCACACACTTGTAGATTCCAGCAGGTAGATGAGAAGAAACATTCCGACGCTCTAGGTCTAGAGATGAGTATTTGAGCACCATGTCCAGAAAATTATCAAGGCATAAGCCTGAAATCCACCAGCAGATATTCGTCTGCCAGAGAGGAAAAACTGATAAAACTCCAATAGACCAGAACAAACAGGAAAAGATGGATCATCATTTCAAGCCCATTTAAAAGGTATCAGCCAGCAGCGTGTGAGAAAGTGTTAAATTCCTCTCAATAATGCCGGCTATTGTACCATATATCAAAATAGCATGTGCTTGCAGTTAGTTATTTGTGCAGTTAAACTGCACAAATAAACCAGGAGATCAGTCTACGGTGCCCCAAAACACACAAAGGAAATTATAAAAGTGCTAAAAAAAAAAAAAAAAAATGCTTTTGCCAAGAATCATTTTAAAATAAACACCAAATCCGGAGAGCACCAGCAGAAAAACATAGCAGAGTTTACTCAAAAGGAAATGTCTGACTTATTTTGGAAAGAGGGAAAATCAATAAGAGGCATTGCACAAACATTGGACATAGCTAGTACAACAATTTAGAATGTCTTGAAAAAGAAAGAAACCGCTGGTGTACTGAGCACTGAATGGGTCGGCCAAAGAAAATAACAGTTGATGACAGAAGCATTTGTGAGAGCTGTGAAGAAAACCCCCAAAACAACAGTCAGTGACATCACCAACAACTTCCATAGGGCAGAGGTGAAGGTATCACAATCCACCATTCGAAGAATATAGAGGCCATACCACAAGATGTAAACCATTCATCAGTAATAAATCAAAAAGCCACATTGGATTCACAAATAGATGAGCCTCAAAAGCTCTGGAACCAAGATTGACCTCTACCAAAGTGATGGAACAGGTAAAGTGTGGAGAAAGAAAGGATCAGCTCATGATCCAAAACATACAAGCTCGGGCTTGGACTTGCATGGCTGCTTCTGTAATGGACTAACTAAGCTTTATGGATGATGTAACTCATGATGGTAGCAGTAGAATGAACTCAGAAGTTTACAGGAACATTTGTCTGCCAATTTACTGAGAAATGCATCCAAATTAATTGGGAGGAAGTTCATACAGCAAGACAATGATCCAAAACACACTTCCAACTCAACAAAGACCTTATGAGGGGGAAAAAGTGGAAGGTTTTAGACTGGCCAGGTCAATCACCAGATCTGAACCCAGTTGAGTATTGGGTTGGTACTGCATGATTTGTAGTCTGCATTATAATAGCTACTTGTGTGATAATTGCCAGCAGTGTGATGGCCTTCTAGAACCTGGGAATCAAGGTGGCCTCACTGATGGGTAGAAGCCTTCAGTTGGAATTGCCTGTGCTCTTATGGAATGAGTCTGAATCAATCTGATCCTTTGTGTTAAGCTTTGGATTATAATATTGCTATAGTTTATTTTACAAATAAAATGATATGAATTTTTTTAGGCATGTCTCCTTGAAAAATATGATGGAAATGTTGAAATTAGGAAGGTCAGTAAACTGCTCTTAATAAAATAGTTTCACTGATTTTTAATTTAGGACAGATAAATTACATACATATACCGTATGTTCAGTACATTTTACCACGTATGATCACCTGTTCTGTCTCCAGAAATGACAAGTGGAGAGCAGTCACCACTTACTTCCAGGCCTCCAGCCATGAGAAGCTGTATGCAGTATGACACTGCACACTATACAGTATGTATAATACAAGTTGGACTCAATCCTCCATATTGTACCATATTAGACCCACCATGGCATGAGATAAAGAGCTTTTAAGTGTTTGAGTACAATTACTTGCTGTACACTATATACTAGTTTGTTAAATAAAGTAATATCAATTATGACAGACATGTTGCTTGTGATTTCATATCCTTGCAAGTATAAGCACACATGAATATCTGCCAAAAATAAATGGTCATTTCACAATAGCTGATTACAGTTGCAGCTCTTTGTTAACTATTATGTTTAGCTTGCACAATTTTACAAATCCACAGAAAGGGTTACTGCAGCTGTGGTGAATGGTCTAATGTATCCGTTACCGGAAATTTTATTTCATAAAACTACACCAAAAGCAAAGAACATTTTTTTTTTGTCATTTACTGAAAGGTCATCTTCAAGTAGCAGACTAATTTGATGCAAGACTGACGCAAGAGTGTTAATGTTTTCCTGATTTGTTTTCAAAACAAATTGTATTAAAGTCATTGGCATGAATCAAACAGGTGTATAAAGAAAAAAAGAAAGCTGTGTACTGCCTTTGTCTCTAGGGTGCAAGTGAGAGCTCCAGCCTAACAAAAACAAAGTCAGTCTAGTGCCGATGGCTAAGTTATGTTGTTAATGAGCTCAAGCACAACAAGGTTCCTGTTTTCAGTCTTTGTTACAGTTTTTAATTATAACACGCCCAAGGACATGGTTTAATTGGAGGTGAGAAATAAGAAGCAGCTAAGGGAGTTTCAGCAGAGATGTGACATCTCAGACTGATCAATTCTGCCTTGTCCTGAGGGGAAGTGTCAGGTGTGGTGTAACTTCTTAGACATGTGCCAACAGGTAACCGTTTCCAAATCAGTAGATAGAACAAGACCTTGTATCATTATGGAAGTTTGCTTCATAATTAATTAACTGCTTTGTGTTGAATGCGAGTGAAGGATAACAGGTGATACACAGAGGATTATTCTTTTTGGTCAAAACATGATTAAAAAAAATAAACATCATGACAGGTCGAAACAAGCTGAGAAAGCATTGGTAATGAATTACGCTTGGAATATTTTTGTACCTTTAACTCCTTATTAAATAATGTCATAATTTAGCAGCTTCTATGTGGTCAGCCTTACTTTTCATTTCATATTCACATTCAATGCCATCCATCATGTTGTCCATCACGAAAGCCCAACAGCAGATACAAGAGATGCTCTCAAAATCTTCTCTGCACTACTTACATACCACCTTAGCCTGCCTTAAAACAATATAGTATTCGTAATCATGTCCTCTTATACTAGCTCCTATACTATAATATTCTGATGGACATGATAATGATCAGGGTCACATAAAAACAACTTGTACAAGAGGAACATGAATATAAAAACCAATACAAAATTAAGCACAGTAAAAGTGTGTACTTGTGTTTGTTGCTGTTTGCAACTTAACGAACTTTAAACTTTAAATATGCATAGGTCCTAATAACTATGCAGGCCTCACTTATTGTGTGCACCTTGAGGGCTGCCATATCTGATTATCCATATCTAATCAAATCAGAACTGTACAGCAAATGTGATAGACAGATATTTTTTTTGTGTAAAGTCAAGGAAGTAAAGTCATGTACATACATTTTTGGTAAGCCTTTTTAAGCATTTTAAGACCCTCCAATAAAAGATTGCAAGGGCCTTTAAAGATTGCACTAATGTAACTAATGATGCTATGTAGTACTCTGTGCCATAAAGGCCCAACAGCACATACGACAGGATAAAAGCCATAACAGATACTTTTAATGTGTTCTCACCACTACCTAGAAACTCCATTCATCTAATATCAGGAATAATATTAGTCCAAGGAAGGTAGCCAACGATGAGTAGTTAGATCAGTATTTTGACCAATTGCTATCCTAATTAACCTTAGTCTATGAAGATTATAGAACATGGGCCAATGCCAGTTGTATCTCTACGTCTATATCAACTGATGATGTTTGGACAATATACATGTTTTACCTTGTCTTACTCACAAGCACAATGTGCATGAGAACAAATTATATATATATATATATATATATATATATATATATATATATATATATATATATGGACTGTGTGATATCTGTCTACGGAGGCAGCCACTGGTATAATCAGCATCAAGAGCATTTTAAATACTGTTATTTTACCATGACAGAATTGATCCAATGTCACTTCTAAATGCAAAAGAGTATATAAGCAATAATCATCTGTGCTGATATTATCACACAGAAAAATATATTTCCAGATAATATGATAAATTAAACAAATGAAAGAATTACATACAATTACATTGTTTTTACAGACGTGACTGAAAAGGTTTATAAATTACAAAATATTATATTAAATCTACAAAATTTATTTCATGTGAAGCCGTCATCTAAGGCCTTTGTTACAAGCAATGTGGATAAATATGCCTGCTTCACTAATATGGGCCTTACAGACTCTATATGGACAAGTTATATAAAAAATTATGTTAAAATTAATTTATAATTTAATTAAAGACAAACAACACATACTAGGATCAGAAAATGTCACTGAAAACTATTATTTGAGCCAGCAAACTAGTGCAACACCCACAATACCTCCTGCCAAGGATAATTATTAGGAAATAATGTTTAATTATGTTTAATCAGATATTTTAATTTGGTAATGACAAGGAGACAGATAACGGTGTGAAACTGTGATCTCCAGCATCAGATGCCTTGTAAATGATATTTTCTATATGTTCTTATGATTTATTGCTTTATTCTGTACACCAAGATGCCAGTTTATTAGTTAACTAAATCCATATCCCTAGGAAACTGCTATATATCAGTCTTGTGTAAAATAAGATGACTAACCTTACAAACAAATAATCAGTATAAAGCTCACATATTTATTTTACACAATTGATATTAGCATATTAGATGTTTGAACTTTTATTTGTGGAGAAATACAGAGAAACAAGGTTAAAGGGTATTGTGCTTTAGGGAGGCAGTACAGATGGGAGTATGGAATAGAAACAAAGAGAGGCCGAGTCTATAGGGATTTCAGGTGGTGACAAGTTAGATCTTGAGAAAACAAGCTGACAAAACAGAATCCTTTCCACTCACATGGAAAACAACCATTATAATCACAAAAAAAACAACAACCATATTAATTAGCCCCCTGCTGTATGGAACATAATAAATTTAATTATGCATCTGCAGGGATTGACATTTCTCTATACAACAGTGACACAGCATAAACAGTGTATGACGCAATGTACAGTTAAATCAGATGTAAAAGATAAATCGTTTATTTTGTATTTGGTACATACTACAAATTGCAAAAATGTAATTTAACATCTTCATCTGAATTATTCGATGGTCAGACATGTTCCATAATTGTACAATTCTATAATTTGCAATACCTTATTATAATATGCATGATATTTACGAGGACAAAAACAGGCCTCCTTGTCCTAATAGTGATGCAGGCCTCAATCATTGTGTGCACCTTGTGAGCCTCCAATCTTCATATCTGAATAAATCTGAACTGTACCGCAGGTGTGATAATACAAACGATAAGTTGTAAAGATAATTGAAGATAAATTGATAGAGGATTTTAAGCATTTCTTATGATCCTTATATAACAAGTTATCTTTGGAAATCAACAGAGCATTAATCAAACTAATAATGCTATTAGGTTCATTCTGTGATGAAGGCCTAACAACAAATACACCAGAATAAAAGCCTTAATCCAGTAAAATCCATTCATCTAGTTTTAGCAATCCTGTAGTCTCATACTAAAATTTTGCAGAGAGGAACCCTGTTAACTGTAAAATAAATTCAACAGAGTCCTTCTGTGTTGACTTATTTTATTACTTTATTTTAATATAATCTATTATTATAGATATACATTAAATGTTGTTTAAACATTATTTAAATACATATCCTCTGCATTTGCCAAATATCCCTGAGAGACGTCCGCTACTGCTGGCACCATGACCAGGTGCTCAAGGAAGTAGCAGAAAGCATCTCTACCACCATCAACACCATCAAGCACCACCCCCTTCTCAGTAACAGGGTCACTTCTGTGAGAACTGGAGAACAGCCACAGGCAGAACACCAGCAGGACTGCTCACCATGTCATTAGATTGGCAGCTGAGAGTTGACCTGGGCAAGCATCTCAAGTTCTCTTTTAATATTTTGTCTCTTGCCTGACATACTGACTCTATCAGACAACTCAAAACAATCACCAATTATAGAGGTGACAGTAAACTGGAAAGATCACACTGAGGAGGTCAATGAGATGTGTGCCAAATATCAGGAACATATGGAAGAGTGCTGAGAACAGGGATTGCAGGATTAATGTGAGAGAAGTAGGGTGTAGGGCCTTTTCTTGCTTTGGATCAGGAGGGGTGATCCATTATTATTTGGGTCACCTGAATGAGGGTATCTAAAGATCAGAAACACATGATTACATCAGGAAGCATTGCTGATGATGCATCCTACCTGATCCTATAATGTATCTTCTCACTAAAAGTGTGCAATAAAGTTTTGTCTACTTTTTTTTATAGAGCTATAGAGTTTTTAATTCCTGAACTATCCACTGACCGAACACATTAGCTCCAAGCTGATATTACTTATAGACTTTAGTTTGAGTTATTGAGGTTTAAATTAGACCTATTCAGTGACTAGTCAAACTCAATAATAAACATGCACAGCAAAAAAAAAAAAGAAACGTCCCTTTTTCAGGAGACTGTATTTTAAAGATAATTTTCTAAAATTCAAATAAGCTTTACAGATCTTTATGGGAAAGGGTTTAAGCAATGTTTTAAAGTAGACCTTTCTACTGAGTCTGAAAAACACCAGAAGAAAGATGACTAAGGTTCCTGCTCACATGCGTGAACATGCTATAGTCCTGCTGCAGGGAGGTATGAGGACTGCAGATGTGGCCAGAGCAATAAACTATAATGTAAGATGCCTGTAATGTAAGACGCCTAAGACAGGGAGACAGGCACAAAACATAAAGGCAAACAAAAAAGGTCAATCTCTTCCCTCACCCACCCATGCCTAGGAGCCCAAGGTCACGGATAGTCTACAAGACACTACAACTCTAAAACTTTCCCTAACAACCCATAGCAATTGCATTTCTCTATCACTGCAGCTAAATACATTGACTTATGTGGTCCCCTCTTCAAAAAAGACTATATCGTGATTTTATTTTTTTTAAAAAAGAAGAAAAATATAGTGTTAGTTGCTATTTTATTTCTAAAGACCTATAATATCTTGACACTGATTAAATCCATCATAACAGGATTCCTCCCATAAATATGACCTAAAACATCATCAGGTTTTCACACAAGTCCTAAAAGTAGACATGTCTTGCTCTTGGAGTAATCTTTGTTGTTTATAAACTTCCATAAACATGTGGCATGTAGATCAGACTTTAATAGGTCCCTGTTCTTTAAATAAAACCGGGTTCTCACTCACACCTGACTGTCATCCCATTGATTGAAAACACCTGATTCTAATTTCACCTTCAAATTAACTGCTAATACTTGAGGTTCACATACATTTGCCACTCAAAGATATGTAATATTGGCTCATTTTCCTAAATACGTAAATGACCAAATCTAATATTTTTGTCTCATTTGTTTAATTGGGTTCTCTTTGTTTACATTTAGGCCTTGTGTGAAAATCTGATGAAAGTTTAGGTCATTTTTATGCAGAAATATAAAACATTCTAAAGGGTTCACAAACTTTCAAGCACTACTGTATGTAGTCAGACAGTACTAAGTATGCTGAAAGGGTGCCCATTATGAGCATCAAGGCTTTTATAGTGAGGAAAATAAGCATTGAATGATACACATCAAACTTGATCATTTGTCCTTGTCACTTGTCTGTATGAAATATCCAAATATTCTCCAAATATATATTATCAATGAAATATAAACTGAGTGAAAAAAATCTGAGTGAAAAAACTGAAACATGCAGTGCCTTTCTAGCATACTGACCTATAATGACATCACAAAGCTCATCGTTCCTGATTTGTCCAAATCTAATGGGCAAATTCAAAAGAGTTCTGAGCATGTCTATAAAAACTTGTGAATACTACATCTGTTGAGAATTCATGAAGCCAAAGCTGGCTAACTTTGTGATGTTTTTCTTTGTACTGTTGCTTTATTTCAGCCTGGCAAAAGGGGAAAACTGCCATATTCTAGACAGCCCGGCTTATCCCCTGCTGTCTAAAGATGGAGATGTGATAATCGGAGGTTTATTTTCAATACATGGTGATATAAAGCTTTCATCACTGCAATATACTGAAAAACCTGAACCTTTAATCTGCACTAGGTTTGTTGCAATTGAAGAGTTTTTTATTTAAAAGTTCTTTATTTAGGAAAAACATTGTGTTTTACTTTTTTACTTTGAGATTTTACTCAACAATTAATATTAATTGTATCAATTTGTTTGCGAATGTCCACAGTTTTAACCTTAGAGAATTTCGGTTTGCTCAGACCATGACTTTTGTAATTGAGGAAATCAACAGGAGCAAAAGCTTGCTCCCAAATATCACAATTGGTTACAGGATTTATGACAATTGTGGCTCAAGATTATTATCTATGAAAGCAGCCATGGCTTTGATGAATGGTCAGGACATGACAGCAGATGATGCGTGCTCTGGACAAGCAGTAGTACAAGCTATCATAGGGGAGTCAGAGTCTTCTCCTACTGTAGTTCTCACAAAAACTACAGGGCCTTTTCGAATCCCAGTGGTAAGGATCAAATATTGTGCTGACTAATTACAAAATACCCTTGGAAGGTTTAAATTCACCAATAATCTGATTCATTAATATTACTATGAATTGTCAAGTATACAACTATGCTGTACACAAAAGGACCAAATCAATACACCTGGCCAGTATTAAGGTTTCCTGGAATTACTAGCATCCATGAAAAACACACTGTTAAAGCAATGATACTGTCTCATTAATGGTTATATAAAAATGTGAAGGTGATGTGATTCGTAACAAGGATTTTAACTAAGTGAAATTAGTATTGGTGACAGAGCTTTTATATTCTTCCCTTCATACTCTTTCTAAATACTATAAATCTCTGTTTTTACATATTACCGTTGTTCTTAATGCTAGTTTTTAATTGCTGTCTATGTTTTCTATCTCCTGCATAAGGTTCTTTCTGACAGATGTAAACGATAGGGTATCAGTTCTAGCTAAACAAACTTGTGGTAAAAGTATGCTTTTGAGATTTATCTTTGTGTCCTCAGATAAGTCATGCTGCCACATGTGAATGCTTGAGCAACAGAAAAGAGTATCACTCTTTCTTTAGGACTCTAGCGAGTGACTACTACCAGAGTAGAGCATTGGCATATTTGGTCAAGCACTTTGGCTGGTCTTGGGTGGGAGCTGTGAACAGTGATAATGACTACGGAAACAATGGAATGGCCATTTTTCTGAATGCAGCCAAAGAGGAGGGGATATGTGTCGAGTACTCTGAGAAGTTTGACCGGTCAGATCCTGTCAAACTAATGAAAGTGGTAGACATTATTAAGAAAGGCACAGCCAAAGTAATCATTGTATTTCTTGGCCATGTTGAGATGAACGTTCTAGTAGAAGAACTTATTCTGAGGAATGTCACTGGCTACCAGATGCTTGGTGTTGAGGCATGGATTACTGCAGTCAATCTAGTAACTCCAACAAGTTACAATGTGTTGCTTGGATCCATGGGATTTGATGTGGGAAAATTGAACATTGGTGGTTTTGCTGAATATGTTAGTAACGAGTTTTGGCAAAGAGATTTCCCTTGTTTGAATACAAAGGGAAACATTTCTCAAACTGAAAACAACTGTAGCAGATATGACGAAATCATTACCTTTAAAAACTACAATGAAGATATAGCAGAATTGAGATATGCCAATAACATATACAGTGCAATTTATGCTGTGGCACATTCTCTACACAGCCTGTTGAGATGCACAGAAAACAAGAATTGTGAGAATGGCAAGACAATACAATCATGGCAGGTAACAATAATAAAAAAAAGAAGGACACACTTAAGCTATGACATATTTTCATCAAATGATTGCTATGCTCTGTTTCCCTTGAAAGGTTGTTGAGTCACTGAAAAAGGTTAACTTTACAACCAAAACAGAAGAACGGGTTTGGTTTGACAGCACTGGGGCAACAGCTGCAAAATACGATGTAGTGAACTGGCAACGAGGCTTTGACGGAGAAGTGCAGTTTAAGGTTGTGGGGTATTACGATGCCGCTCTACCAGCTGGACAACAAATTGTCTTAAATGCTAACGATATAAGTTGGGCTGGAGGGAAACCAGAGGTACAGACAGTTTTGGTTATGCTATATTTAAATGTATTCTAAATTAAAGTAGAATATATAAATCTTGACATCTCATGCTACAATTGTGCAATGCAGAATCTATGTTTTTATTTTCATATGGATAATATTAATTGAAGCCATTATATATTGTATATATTAGAAGCCAAGGTCTGTGTGCAGTGAGAGCTGTCCTCCAGGAACCAGGAAAGCTGCACAGAAAGGAAGGCCTGTCTGCTGTTATGACTGTATACCATGTGCAGAGGGAGAGATCAGTAACCAGACAGGTAATTTCAGCATTACCAAGTTTCAAAGACAATTTGTTAGTTGTACATTTTGTGTCTTTCACCTATTATTTAGGATCCAATTCCTGAATGAAAACATCAGTAAATAAAACCACAAAACAATGGTTATTTTGCCACCTAATCAGAATCATGATTATTTTGCAGATTCAAATAACTGTGAGCAGTGTCCAGAAGAATACTGGTCTAATGCTGACAGAGATAAATGTGTCTTAAAGGTCATAGAGTATCTTTCATTTACAGAGGTTATGGGGATTATACTGGTATTTTTTTCTTTGTTTGGAGCTGTATTAACTGTGCTAGTTGCTATTTTATTTCTAATTAAAAAGGACACTCCTATTGTCAGGGCCAACAACTCTGAGCTGAGCTTCCTGCTGCTGTTCTCCCTGACTCTGTGTTTCCTCTGTTCACTAACTTTCATTGGACGGCCTTCTAAATGGTCCTGTATGCTGCGCCACACAGCGTTTGGGATCACCTTTGTCCTCTGTATCTCCTGTGTACTGGGGAAAACAGTAGTTGTACTAATGGCCTTCAGGGCTACACTTCCAGGCAGTAATATCATGAAATGGTTTGGACCTCTACAGCAGAGACTCAGTGTTCTTGCATTCACTCTCATACAGGTTCTTATTTGTGTGCTTTGGTTGACAGTTTCTCCTCCTTTCCCTTATAAGAACATGAACTACTACAAGGAAAAGATCATATTAGAATGTAACTTGGGTTCAGCTATAGGTTTCTGGGCCGTGCTGGGTTATATTGGAGTCCTTGCTTTCTTGTGCTTTGTTTTGGCTTTCCTAGCTAGAAAGCTGCCAGATAATTTTAATGAAGCTAAATTCATCACATTCAGCATACTCATATTCTGTGCTGTGTGGATCACCTTTATTCCAGCTTATGTCAGCTCTCCTGGAAAATTTACTGTAGCTGTGGAGATATTTGCTATTTTGGCCTCCAGTTTTGCTCTACTATTCTGTATATTTACACCTAAATGTTATATTATTCTGTTTAAACCTGAACTAAATACAAAGAAAAATATGATGGGTAAAATGGCATCTAAATCTCTTTAAATAAAATGATATTCAAATCTACAAAATAAATAAATAAATGAATAAATAAATAAATGTATCTAAATTTTATATATATATATATATATATATATATATATATATATATATATATATATATATATATATAATATGTCTACATCTGTTAATACTGCTGAGTCATGTGAGAATACTATTGATGAAAAACAATTAAATTGTTTTAAATTAAATTAAAAATCACGTTTGGTGTTATGTCCACACAAAGGCCACAGCCTTGTATTCAGCCACAGCCATGTTTGTCTTCAAGAATGTCAGACAATTATATTAGCACTAATTATTAAATATCAGTTCTCAACATAAAAACAATTATACGCCAATGGTAATATACTGTATGCTAATATTTCCAGGCCACAATGCATTCACAATTTGATCCTTTCTGGATTTTGGCCTAACACCCTTACCTACCTAAATACCATAAACATATTACTTCATTACAGAATACAAACAAACTTTGTTCACACAATATAAAGATTTCAGTACTGGAGAATAGAATGTTCACTTTTCATTTTTTTTTTTTAAATGGCATTTGCATTGGATCAGCAGAAGGCAATAATGGCTGGCATCAGAATGGCATTAAATAAAGCCATCAAGCTGTTACACCGATACACCGAAATATTGTTTTAATACATATAGCTTTGCATGCACCCCATGAATGTAATGAGCACAACTATTCAATTTACAAGATGTTTAATGTTAAAAATGACTTTTTCAAACTGTCATTCATGTAAAAATACAAAAAAAAAAAGGTTAATGATTGTCTGTGCTTGGAAGCATACAATATGAACAGAGTCTGCCAGGGCTTGAGAGAGTGACATGTTAGTACTTGATCAACAATCTGGAAAAAAACTTAATTCCTGTGAGAATGCACTCATCTGGAAAGCAGTCTAATAGGTGGCCCTACAAACACTATAAACAGAAATAACAAAGCTATCAATTAAACCACAACTGGCGACAATAATTAACAGCGGTTATCCTCTGCAGGGACTGACATTGCTTTGAACAACAGTGGCACAGTGTAAACATTATATGAGGCAATGCACAGTTAAATCATTAGTAAACAATATATTGTTCATTTTGAGTCTTGAAAAACGAAAAATGTAATGAAAATTTGGGAATTTAGTCTAATTTAACAAATTTACTGCCTGAATGCTAGGTAGTATAAACACATGAACCATAGTCAGTGTCCATCTTTTTTCATAATCTAAGGAGAAACAAATAAAATAACTTCAAGATGCCCAAAATAGTCTCGGTGTCTGTGTGCACCTCCTTATGAGGCAGCAAGGACACTGGTCTTCAAGTATGATTAAATCAATAAACATACCGAGAATGTGAGAATAATCTGCCTTAGAGCAAAATATGTAGAAGGTCAGTGGTGTTATGTATGAATACAGAGTGTTATCGGTGGTCCTTTTCAGGTTTTATCATGACCCTTAAATAATTGGTTGTCTTGAAAGACGACAGAACAGACTCACTAAACACAGCAAAAGCACAGCACTTAACAATATAACACTTATGTGACCTGTTCTTTTCTTATTTAGTGTCAATACTATAAGGATTAGTGCAACTGTGTCTGTCCTGGAGGCCCAACAGCAGATATCATAAACTAAAAGCCCTAGCAGATACTCTCAGTGCCTTGTCCTCAGAGCAATATATTTTTTTTAGGGATTCTGTGGCCTTGTACTAGCTGTCTAACTTGTGTTTTATACTACATACTATAACGAAGCGGACTCCGAAAATCCAAGGCAGAGGCTGTCTGCACACTTAATGAAAACCAGACCACTGAGGTCTATCAAAATATATATTTATTATTTTAAACTTGCATAGTGAAAAAAGTGCAAAGATCAGTGAGATAACACAGACCAGTAAGCAGACTTTTCAGCCCATAGCTTTTATCACCCTTCCATTCAATATTCTTTCAGTTGCAACATGCTTGAATTTTTTTTTTTTTTTTAAATGTACTACCATTTCAACCCCCCCCCCCCCACACACACATTTTAATGGATTCAAATCCAGCCTTTGATTAGGCCATTCCATAACCCTCCATTTCTTCTTTTTGAGCCATTCCTTGGTGGATTTGCTTGCGTGCTTAGAATCATTATCCTGTTGAAATGTCCACTTTTGGTTCAACTTCAACTGTCAGATGGATGAGCTCACATTATCTTCAGGCACTCTTTGGTATGATGTAGAATTCATAGTTGAATCAGTGAATGCAAGCTGTCCAGTCCCTGAGGCAGCAAAGCAACCGCAAACCATAGCATTTCCACCACCGTGCTTTACAGTTGGTATGAGGTGCTTCTCCTGAAAAGCTGTCTTTGGTCTGCGCCAAACATGTCTGCTGTTACTGTGGCCAAACAACTCTATCTTTGATTCGTCTCTCCAGAGCACATTATTCCAAAAATTCTGGTCTTTGCCTATATGTTCATTGGCAAAAGGTAGTCCTGCAAAGGCTTTTTTCCTGACACTCCTCCCATGCAGGTCAAATTTGTGCAATCTCTTTCTGATTGTAGAAGCATGTACTTTGACAATAACAGTTGCAAGACTTACTAGCAGATTATGTGATGAAATTTTGGGGTTCTTGGAGACTTCTTTTTTTGCATCAGACGGTCTGCTCTTGGGCTGAATTTGCTGGGATGGCCAGTCCTGGACAAATGGGCAGTCATTTGAAATCTGCACTAGTTGTAGATGATTTTCTGTACAGTGGAATGATGTATTTCAAATAATTTGGAGATCTTTTTAAATCCCTTGCCAGACTCACAGGCATCCACACCCTTTTTTTCTGAAGGCTTTACAGAACTCTTTAGATCTTGGCATGATGACACCACACACCTCAATCACAATGGGAGCACCAGACGCTAGATTTGAGAGTTTTGAATAAGACAGGTTCCACCTGCACTCCCTAAGCAGGTTATAATCACTGGCGCCCGATCTTGAACATCAGATTCTAATTTTATAGATTTGAAGGTGTGATAAATGCCCTGTATTTACTTTTGCCATGTGACTTTTTTGTTCATTTTAATTGTCAAAATTGCTACAAAATGTTACTTTTATGTCTTTCAAAGAGGATGAAATTTTGCTTGTCCAAATATGTAAAAATTAATAAATAATAATAATTAAAACAACTATTTCCATGGAGTGTACTTATTTTTTCACACGACTGTTTATGACATTTTGTAGTAATTTTCACAATTTAAATTAACAAACAAACAAAAAATCATAGTGACTTAGAAAATATCCAGGTGTGCCTTGGCAACATCCTGGGGTATGATTGCTGCAGACTCCCACATACCCATACCCCTCAACCTGTTACAAGTGAATGTTATGCTAAGGGATGAAATGGGTGTATGTTTATTGAGACAGTGCATTGAGTTATGATTCCTTTTCCCAGGGGACTCTCATCCAGGCCATGAATGTTAGGTGAAAAATTCAATGGAACCAGGGTAATTTCCCTTTGCTTGGCATAATTTTATTATTAACATAATACATAAACAACTGCTATGAAACTATTAGAAACATATGTACAGGTGTATCTCAAAAAATAGGATATCATGGAAAAGTTATTTTTTTTCCGTAATTTAATTCAAAAGTGGAACCTTCATTTATTCTAGATTCATTACACATAAAGTGAAATATTTTAAGCCTTTTTTGTTTGAATCTTGATGATTACGGCTTACAGCTCATGGAAATCAAAATATCTCAAAATATTAGAATGAACTATTATAATACAGAAATGTATACCTTCTGAAAAGTATGTTAATTTATGCGCTCGATACTTGGTCGGGGCTTTAATCCTTTTGCACAAATTACTGCATCAATGCGGCGTGGCATGGAGGTGATCAGCCTGTGGCACTGCCGATGTGTTCTGGAAGCCCGGGTTGCTTTGATAGCGGCCTTCAGCTCGTCTGTATTGCTGCGTCTGGTGTCTCTCATAGATTCTCTTTGGGGTTCGGGTCAGGCAAGTCGGCTGGACAATCAAGCACAGTAATACCATGGTCAGCAAACCAGTTACTAGTAGTTTTGGCACTGTGGCCAGGTGCCAAGTCCTGCTGGAAATGGAAATCAGCATCTCCTTAAAGCTTGTCAGCAGATGGAAGCATGAAGTGCTCTAAAATCTCCTGGTAGACGCTGCATTGACTCTCAACACCAGCAGATTACATGACACCCCCAAATCATCACTGACTGTGGAAACTTCACACTGGACTTCAAGGGTCTTGGATTCTGAATCTAGTATATATGAAAGTTCCACTTTTTAAAATAAAATTACGGGAAAAAAGGAACTTTTCCGTGATATGGTACTTTTTTGAGATGCACCTGTAGGTACAAGAGTGAGAAACGTAAGTCTTGAACTGACTTGACCTGACTCACTGCCAGTCCTGGGAGTTTAGGGGCTAATGACATCACAAAACTCACGGTCTCTGATTTGTCTAAATTTAATAGTAATATTCATTTGGGATCTGAGCATGTTTATAAAATTGTGAATATGATATCTGTTGTGGATTCATGCTGCAAAAACAGTGAACGAACTTAGTGATGTTATTCTATGTATTGTTTTTTTCTTTCAGCCTGGCAAAAGGGGAAAATTGCCATATTCTAGATAGCCCAGCACATCCTCTGCTGGCTAAAGATGGTGATGTGATAATCGGAGGTTTATTTTCAATACATAGTGGTATACAGCTTCCCTCACTGCCATATACTGAAAAACCCGAACCTTTAATCTGCACTAGGTTTGTTATAGTGGAAAATTGGAGCTATATATTCTGCTAGAAAAGGGCTTCAATATTGTATTTACCATTTATTTCAGTTTTAATTTTATATTAAACATCATTAAACATCATTTTATATTAAACATCATAATATATATATATATATATATATATATATATATATATATATATATATATATATATATATATATATATATATATATATATATATATATATATTGCTTTTGGATCTGTGTCCACAGATTTAATCTCAGAGAATTGCGATTTGCTCAGACAATGACTTTTGTAATTGAGGAAATCAACAGAAGCAACAGTTTGCTTCCAAATATCTCAATTGGTTACAGGATTTATGACAATTGTGGCTCAAGATTATTATCTATGAAAGCAGCTATGGCTTTGATGAATGGTATGGACAAAACAGCAGATGATGCATGCTCTGGACAAGCAGCGGTACAAGCCATCATAGGAGAGTCAGAGTCATCTCCTACTATAGTACTCACAAAAACTACAGGACCTTTTAATATTCCAGTGGTAAGGATCAATTACTCTCACATCCTGTGTTATAATATATATAGTTTAATTTTCCAATTATATATCCAACTAAAAATGTAAAATGTGAAAATGTGTTTTTAAGAAATTATTTTTATTTACTCAGATAAGCCATGGGGCCACATGTGAATGTTTGAGCAATAGAAAAGAGTACCCCTTTTTCTTCAGGACCATAGCAAGTGACTACTACCAGAGCAGAGCATTGGCATATTTGGTCAAGCACTTTGGCTGGTCTTGGGTTGGAGCTGTGAACAGTGATAATGACTACGGAAACAATGGAATGGCTATTTTTCTGAATGCAGCCAAAGAGGAGGGAATATGTGTTGAGTACTCTGAGAAGTTTGATCGATCAGATACTGCCAAAATCATGAAAGTGGTGGATATTATTAAGAAAGGCACAGCCAAGGTAGTTATTATATTTATTGCCCAAGCCGACATGAATGTTCTAATAGACCAGCTTATTCTGAAGAATGTCACCGGCTACCAGATGATTGGTGTAGAGTCTTGGATTACTGCAATCAATCTAGCAACTCCAGCAAGTTACAATGTACTGATTGGATCCATTGGATTGGATGTAGGGAAATTGAACATTGGTGGTTTTGCTGACTATGTTATAAAAGAGTTTTGGGAAACAGATTTCCCTTGCTTGAACAAAGAGGGAAACATTTCTCAAACCGAAAACAACTGCAAGAGATATGAGGAAATAATTCCCTTTAAAAACTACAACGAAGATATATCTGAATTGAGATATGCAAATAACATCTACAGTGCAATTTATGCTGTGGCACATTCTCTACACAGCTTGTTGAGATGCACAGAAAAAAAGAATTGTGAAAATGACAAGACAATACAATCATGGCAGGTAAGGTAATAACCAAAACTAGAAGGAAAATTACTAATGTTCTCATAAAATGAATGCCAATGTTCTGTTTTTCCTTTAAAGGTTGTTGAGTCTCTGAAAAAAGTTAATTTCACTACTAAAGCAGGAGAACATATCTGGTTTGATAGCACTGGGGCAACAGCTGCAAAATATGACGTGGTCAACTGGCAACAAGGTTTTGGCAGGGAAGTGCAATTTAAGGTAGTTGGCTATTATGATGCCTCTCTGCCAAGTGGACAACAGTTTGTCCTAAATGCTGAAGATATTGTTTGGGCTGGAGAGAAGAAAGAGGTACAGACATTCTTGTTTTCAAATTCTACGTTTTCTTCTTTAATAATATTGATCACAGGCCTCGTTTTTGTTCATATTAGAAGCCCAGGTCTGTGTGCAGTGAAAGCTGTCCTCCAGGAACCAGGAAAGCTGCACAGAAAGGAAGGCCTGTCTGCTGTTATGACTGTATACCATGTGCAGAGGGAGAGATCAGTAACCAGACAGGTAATTTCAGCATTACCAAGTTTCAAAGACATTTTTTTTGTTGTACATTTTTCATCCTCCTCCTATTATTTAGGATACAGTTCCTGAAAAATGGCATCAATAAATGAAACCATGATGAATATTTATTTTATTTTCTAATAAGAATAAACATGATTATTTTGCAGATTCAAATAACTGTGAGCAGTGTCCAGGGGAATACTGGTCTAATGCTGAGAGAGATAAATGTGTGTTAAAGGTCATAGAGTTTCTTTCATTTACAGAAGTTATGGGAATTACACTGGTATTTTTTTCTTTGTTTGGTGTTGCAATAACTGTGTTAGTGGGTATTTTATTTATAATAAAAAAGGACACCCCTATTGTTAAGGCCAACAACTCAGAGCTGAGCTTCCTGCTGCTGTTCTCCCTGACTCTGTGTTTCCTCTGTTCAATTACATTCATTGGACAGCCCTCTCACTGGTCCTGTATGCTGCGCCACACAGCGTTTGGGATCACCTTCGTCCTCTGTATATCCTGTGTACTGGGGAAAACAGTGGTTGTACTAATGGCCTTCAGGGCTACACTTCCAGGCAGTAATGTCATGAAATGGTTTGGGCCTCTACAGCAGAGACTCAGTGTACTTGCATTCACTCTCATACAGGTTCTTATTTGTGTGCTTTGGCTAACAGTTTCTCCTCCTTTCCCTTACAAAAATATGAACTACTTCAAGGAAAAGATCATATTAGAATGTAACTTGGGTTCAGCTATAGGTTTCTGGGCCGTGCTGGGTTATATAGGAGTTCTTGCTTTCTTGTGCTTTCTTTTAGCTTTCCTAGCTAGAAAGCTGCCAGATAATTTTAATGAAGCTAAATTCATCACATTCAGCATACTCATATTCTGTGCTGTGTGGATCACCTTTATTCCAGCTTATGTCAGCTCTCCTGGAAAATTTACTGTAGCTGTGGAGATATTTGCTATTCTGGCCTCCAGTTTTGCTCTACTATTCTGTATATTTACACCTAAATGTTACATTATTCTGTTTAAACCAGAACTAAACACAAAGAAAAATATGATGGGTAAAATGGCATCTAAATCATTTTAAGATATTTAAATCCATACATATTTTTTCAAGTAATATGGATATAAGAACCGATGTGGATGAGTCGATATGGAAACAATGATATGATTAACCTTTACATTAAAAAAAATAAAAATAAAAACTGTTCCTTATCTCTGTTTATAGTTCTATATTTCATATTTGTAGCGCACAATATATTATAGTATAACGCAAAAGCTTAGCAAATAAACTATAAAAATGCTTGGACTAGGTGATGGATGGTCGATTCTCTACATGTATCTGCTATGGTTTCAGTCAGATTACCAGAGGGTACTGAAGACTGAAATTTAAGTCTTAAGTACACCAGCCATAATGTCTTCCACAATTTAAACAATATGCTTATTTGAAAACTCCATGTGTACCTTACACACATATTGTAATTATAGCTGAAGTATTTAATTTACAACGTATTTAATGTTGAAAATTTCACAATTTTCACAGTTAATTGTGGAGAAATATAAAGAAACATGGACAACAGAGGTTGTGCTTTAGGTGAGGACTAGCGGTACAGGTGGGAGCATGCAATAGGAACTGGTGGGCAGTTGGCTAGGGATTTAGAAGGGACAAAACCGGCACCTGTGAGAAATCTGGCAGGCAATCGGATAGATGACCCTACAATTAATTAATTAAATAATGTACATTCATAAACACTAGCATGGGTGACTTTGCTCTGAACAACAAAAACACAGCATCAGCCGTATATGATGTAATGCACGATTAAATCAGGAGTAAATGATAAATTGTTTATTTTCTTTTAACATTTTAACCATACTAACAGGCTTGAATGATCTTATGTTCAGACATGTTCCCTAATCAGAGTTGCCAAATAGTTGTCAACAAAAACATTATTATAATTGTCATTAATTCTGTCAAACAGTGAATATAATATAAATCAGTCTAATATAAACAAATCATAGGTTACAGCAGAAGGATCCATAATTCATAGTATTCACATATTTCTAATAACTATACAGGCCTATGAAACTCCTTCTTCATTTCTGAATGTACAACATGGCCACCACCAACAAAGGAAAGGAAAAAGAGACACGAAAGAAAAAAACAACAACAACAAATCATACAAACACAAAACCAGGAAGAGAAATTGAGTTCGCGTTCACAGGGAACTCAATGTTGCGTGAGCTTCATGCTGTGAGGAACGCCTCCACGTGTGACCGGTATCCGTGTGTGAAGTCTGTGTAAAATCAGGCCAATTTATGGCTTGCTGTGATCAGGTGAATTGGCATTTTGCATGTCTCATGACATAAAATGGCGTCATCAGCTTCTTTGTCTTCAGCGAAAACATTACAATCCCAATTCTAAAAAAAGTTGGGACGCTGTGTAAAATGTAAATAAAAGCAGAATGCAATGATTTCCAAATCTCATAAACCCATATGCTACTCACAATAGAACATATAAAACATATCAAATATTTAAACTTATGAAATGTATCATATTAAGGGAAAAAAAGGGAAATTTTTTAATTTGATGGCCGTAACACATCTCAAAAAAGTTGGAACGGGGAACCAAAGGCTGGAAAAGTAAGTGTTACTAAAAATAAACAGCCGGAGGAACATTTTGCAACTAATTAGGTTAATTGGCAACAGGTCAGTAACATGATTGATTAATGAGCTTTGGCCCAGAGAAGACAGTGGTGTTTCTGGACCATATTAACATATGGCTTCTTCTTTGCATGATAGATTTTTAACCAGTGTTTGTGGATGGCACGGCGAACTGTGTACACAGAAAATGAGTTCTGGAGGTGTTTCTGAGCCCATACAGTGATTTCCATGACAGAATCATGCCTGTTTTTAATGCAGGGCCCGAAGATACACAGGCACGCAATATTGATATTCACCCTTGTCCCTTGTGCACAGTGATTTCTCCAGATTCTCTGAATCTTTTGATGATATTATGTACTGTAGATGATAAGATATTCATTGTCCTCGCAATTTTATGCTGCAGAACATTATTCTGAAATTGTTCCACACAGTTTTTTGCAGATTGGTTTATCTCTGCCCATCTTTACTTCTGAAAGACTCTCTGAGATACTCTTTTTATACCCAATCATGTTAGTGACCTGTTGCAAATTAACTTCCGGCTGTTTCATTTTAGTAACTCTTACTTTTCCTGCCTTTTGTTGCCCCTGTCCAAACTTTTTTCAGACATGTTGCGGCCATCAAATTCAAAATAACCTCATTTTTTCCTTAAAATGGTACATTTCCACAGTTTAAACATTTGGCATGTTTTCTATGTTCTATTGTGAATAACATATGGGTTTATGAGATTTGCAAATCTTTGCATTCTGTTTTTATTTACACAGTGTGTACATAGTCTACAATGTTTTTTTTTTTTTTTTTTTTTTTTTTTTTTTTTTTTTCATTCAAATGTTGGTGTTAGCAATAGCTGGACTGCTTTAATATTTGTTTAATTAATTGAGCTGGCTAAGAGAGTGGCCATGGATCACTTCTGGAAATCCCCAGAATTGTGAAAAGGTGCACAGAAGCCAATGGACAAGGCACATCACCTAGAACTGACACTGTCAAGGAAGCGATATCAACTTATCTGATCTTTTTCAGCAAATGTATTCTTCACCTGGGAACATAAAACAACTACTTTCTGGTGTCAAGCCAACAGGTGGAGGCACCTGAGAACATACCTGTAAGCCTCCATCAACTTTGTTCAAGTATGTTTCCCTTCAAGTGTGTTTGAATAGATATTGTAGGTCTGCAATACAATGTTGATAATGGTCAACTTTGCCACATGCATGGGGATGAATGATGCTGGGACCTTTTGCCAGTTAATTATTTGTTCTCTAGGATTTCCCGCAGGCATCAAAGGGCTTCTCCCTTATTGAATTACTATTTGACCGATGACCCCATAGACTTCTACTGTCGCTGTAGCCAAAGAAGACTAGGAGCACCATCTATTCCCCTATTGGTCAGTAAACACATGGAAGAAATACAACATTGCAAATGGATTGGTTGCACAGTCTGAAAGCACATGCAGGCCCAGCATGCATAAGCCTACAAAAGTGGTTGAAAATAATTTGAATAATAATCTGTCCCTTAATGACATCACAAAGCTCATCGCCTCTCTGATTTGTCCAAACAGAATGATCATACCCAGAAGACACAGAACATAATTCTATAAATATCTGAAGACTATATCTGTTGAGGAGTGATGCAGCAAAAGCATCTGACAAAATCTGTGATGTTATTCCTTGTACTATTCCTTTCTCTTAGCCTGGCAAAGAGAGACAATTGCGATATTCTGAAAAACTCAGAATATCCTCAGCTGTCTAAAGATGGAGATGTGATAACTGGAGCTGTCTTTTCGATATATAGTGATAAACACATGTGGTCATTGCTTCATACTGAAAAACCTCAACCTTTAATCTGCATTAGGTTTGTTATAATGAAAAAATTGACATTGTAGTCATTTTTAGGAAATCTTTTAAGTTTCAACTTTATATCAGATGTCATTTGTATATTTCTGTGATTTTTATGTATATTTGTGGTTTTATCCTCAGAGAAGTACAATTTGCTCAGACCATGACATTTGCAATGGATGAAATCAACAGAAGCAACAGCTTAATCCCAGTTATCTCAATTGGCTACAGAATTAATGACAATTGCTGTTCAAGAGTGTTACATGTGAAGGCAGCCACAGCTTTGATGAATGGTAAGGGCATATCTGCAGATGATATCCGCTCTGGCAGTTTGGAAAACTGGTAGTTTTTCTGACAATGTTGTAAATCAATTTGGCAAACAGTGTTCCCTTGTTTGCACACAGAGGGAAATATGTCTCACACTGAAAACAACTGCAACAAACATGACGATGTGATTCCACATAAAAACTGCAATGAAGATATATCAGAATTGAGATATGCAAAAAAAATCTACAGTGCAGGTTCTGCTGTGGCACATTCTCTACACATCCTGTTGATATGCACAGAAAACCAGAGTTGGGAGAAAGACAAAACAATACAACCATGGCAGGTAGCCCAAGAGAAGTAAAGCAAGCTATGTACATAAATGGCATTGTCATGAAAATAATACTTGTTTTCTTTTCCCTATGAATATAGAACCATATAATTTGAAGGTTCCAAATAATACAACAGTCAAAATTAAAATAGATTATTACATTTTATTTTATTATATATTATATTACATGTGGATTCATTGTTACAATTGTGCCTCAAACAACTGATATTTTCTGAATTATATGTTGAAAAGTACTGATTGTAACCACAATATATTGTTCACATTAGAAGCCAAGGTCTGTGTGCAGTGAGAGCTGTCCTCCAGGAACCAGGAAAGCTGCACAGAAGGGAAGGCCTGTCTGCTGTTATGACTGTATACCATGTGCAGAGAGAAAGATCAGTAACCAGACAGGTAATTTCAGCATTACCAAGGTTGAAAGACAAGTTATTAATTGGGCATTTTGTATACTCCTTTTATTATTTAGGATACAATTCCTGAACAATGGCATTAATAAATAAAACCATAAGATACAGTTTATTTTCCTTCCTAATCAGAACCATGATTATTTTTCAGATTCAAATAACTGCGAGCAGTGTCCAGGAGAATATTGGTCTAATGCTGAGAGAGATAAATGTGTGTTAAAGGTCATAGAGTTTCTTTCATTTACAGAGGTTATGGGGATAGTACTAGTATTTTTGTCTTTGTTTGGAGTTGCATTAATTATCTTAGTAGCTATTTTGTTTCTAATAGAAAAGGACAGTCCCATTTGTAAGGCCAACAACTCTGAGCTGAGCTTCCTGCTGCTGTTCTCCCTGACTCTGTGTTTCCTCTATTCACTAACTTTCATTGGACGACCCTCTCAGTGGTCCTGTATGCTGCGCCACACAGCTTTTGGGATCACCTTTGTCCTCTGTATATCCTGTGTACTGGGGAAAACAGTGGTTGTACTAATAGCCTTCAGGGCTACACTTCCAGGCAGTAATGCACACCACTCTAAGAAACGAGTTATTCCCATTTTCAAACATAAAAATCATCATTTTAGCTGAAGAATGATAACTTGGACGGAAACACACACACACACACACACACACACACACACACACACACACACACACACACACACACACACAATGTCGAATATAATCAAGTAAATGATATGATAATTATGTCATATCATCACAGTCAATGCTAATTAATTACACTTAATGTGCATATGGATAAGAACATATTAAACTTCATTAAAAAATCACAATTGTTTCTTATCTCTGTCCATAGAAAGATATTTTGTATTCAGCAACGTGTTTGTATATTAAGAATATAGGAAAAGTATCTTATTTGCACGAAGAATCTATGATATATCAATTTTCATCAAAAAAATAAAGGTAAGAGTTATTTTCTCATATTAATAGGCCCCAATACATATGGCTATAAACCAAAAAACAAACAAACAAACAAACAAATAAAAATCTGTCATGAGAGAATAAAGAATAATACAAACAAAATATTTAAAAATGCTTGTATGAGTTGAAGCATGGTCAATTCTCGACCAAAACAAACAAACAAACAAACAAACAACAATAACAGCAAAAAACATCTGTTATGGCCTCCTTCTGACCAGCAGAGGACACTGAAGACTGGCTAAAAACAAAATCTCCTGCTCTCTCTCTCTCTCTCTCTCTCTCTCTCTCTCTCTCTCTCTCTATATATATATATATATATATATATATATATATATATATATATATATATATAAACACATCATGAGTACCTTACTTGCAGATAATAAATATTGTAGCATAAAGAGTTTCATGTATTATACATTTAATATTGAAAATCACTATTTTGCACTATTAACTATAGAAATAAAAAGAAACAAAGGCAACAGAGGTTGTGCTTTGGGTAAGGACTTTGTGTATGGGGTACTGATGACTTTAGGTAAGGCAGTACAGATAGATACCTGTTAGGGGGTTGCTAAAACAACTCACTTTTATTTAGACCTCTTTAGGTATATGTAAATAAACTTATACTGTTCTTATAAATATTGTTCATCATAATTAGACATACTGCCTGTGGGTAAACAAGAACTGTCAAACTTCTCAAAACCTTGAAGGGTGAAAGAGCATTAGAATTTTGAGAGATTAACGAAAACCTCAGTCAAAAAACTATTAATAATAATAAAAATAAAATAATAATATTAATAGCTTTTATTGGATTACAGTCACTTTTTAAATACTTTAGCCATAGCTGAAGGACTTATGGTGTATTAAAGGTGAAGCTGCATCTTGTAATTCCTGCCTACACCCAGTAAAATCCATCTCAAAAATACAAAAAGTTTATTTTAAGCATTATTATTAAGCATTTAGTAGATGCCCTTATCCAGAATACATCCTACACAAACCCATAAATTATGCCAAATAACTCTTGACAAAAGAAATTTAGACAAAAAAAAATTATGCCAAATAAACGGAGGATGGACCAGTCTGTCTATGAATAGCGGTCACGTCAAGAGAGGTGGCGTTGGATGCAAATACAGATAAGAGCTTTATTATACAAGAAACAGACAGAAAAGTCCAAATCATGAACATAGACATGGTCATACACAGGCAAAGGTCAGGTAATTGGCAAAAGAACAACATCAAAACTATGACACATGAAACGAGGAACAAAGGCTTGGTATTCAGAAAACTCACGTAATACTTTGATGAACAAAGAGACACGAGAGGTTTAAATACTAAACATAATCAGGGGTGAAACATGAAACAGCTGAGACTAATGACCCATACGGGAAACAACCAATGACAATAGAGGGGCGGAGACATCACAGAAATCACAACAAAACACATGTGTCAGAAGTAAACAAAGTCAGTGTCACTGACAAATCCGGAAGCGCATGCTAACACTGCGAGCTCATGCTTCGGGTTTCAGAGCACGTGCTCCAGCGCTAGCATGAGGTGAAATCGTGACAATAGCCATAAGCCATGAACAAATGCCAGCTGATGGAAGATTTAGTGCTTACTTATTATTATTATTATTAATATTATAGTGTATTATTAAATATTTGTATTGGCAAAGTAGTGAGTCAAAAATAATTTCCACTTCTGTTTTTCAGGCTTTACCATGATCATTTATTTCAAGTAAAAAATGGTCTGTGTTACACATTTTACTCTGTTCCCTGAGAAGGGTATGTGATGTTGCTTGAACTTCATGCTGTGAGAAGTATCTGAAGACCGGCATCTGAAGTCTGTGTAAAATCATGGCTATTTATATGCCTGCCATGGTCAGGTGATGTGGCATTCGCGCGTCACGTGACTATAAAACAGTGCCTGCAAACCATGTCATCAGGCTCTATTATCTGAAACAAAGATACAATTCACAGGCATGCCCCAGTATGACAAATCTATGCAACTTCGACGTTGCATTTAGCATAACAGTATGGGAACGGGAATACCCACTCTGTCATACCGACAATATGGCCTTTTCAAAAAGACCCACGCCCGAGGGTCACTGCAAGACACTTGAGCCCGGGGTGGAATGAATATCCAGGCTGTAATAATGAATGAATGTGTGTGGTGTAGACCATTCTGCAGCATAAAAGATACCCCTTTGGACAAAGCCTTCAAGGAGGCGACCGCCCTAGTGGAATGAGCTCTTATGCCCAGAGTCGTGGCGAGACCGCGCGCCTCATAAGCCATAGAGATTGCTTCCACTATCCAATTAGAGATGTGCTGCTTTGACACAGCATCACCTTTACTGTCGCTGCCAAAGCAGATCAGCAGCTGCTCCGACTTACGCCACAGGCCGGAGCGGTGATCGTAAGTACAGAGAGCCCTTACTGGACACAGCAGGCGCATCCTCTCTTGTTCTGGTGTGAGGAACGGAGGAGGGCAGAAAGTCTGCAACACCACAGGGTGGGCAGCCGATGTAGGCACTTTAGGAATATAATCCGGCCTAGGATACAGGAAGGCCTTGGCTAATCCAGGGGCAAAGTCAAAGCAGGAAGGGGCAACAAAGATTGCTTGTAGATCTCCTACTCGCTTGAGAGATGTCAGGACCAGTAGAAGAGTCAGAAGCTTCTCAGAGGCTGACTCTAAGGGCTCAAATGGGGCCCCTGACAGACCTTCCAAGACCACAGAAAGGTCCCAGGAAGGTATGTACAGTCTGCAGATGGGCCTCAGCCGTCTGACACCACGCATGAACCTCGAAGTTAGAGGATGTTGCCCCACAGAGGCTCCATCAACAGGGGCGTGGCTGGCCGAAACTGCGGCCACGTAAACCCTGATTGTAGAAGGAGCCAACCCTGCTGAGAAACGTTCTTGTAAGAACTCCAGGACTGTAGCTAGCTAGACTGTTGTGCAGTTCACTGGGTCTAGCTAATGTTCCTCACACCACAAGACAAAAAGCTGCCACAACTCTGGACTTCAGTTCCCATCAGCCACTGCACTGCACTACATGTCACATGACCACCCGCACCTTATTCACATTTGTTAATGAGCACACTTGTGTATATATAGCCATTGTCTGCACTGTCTTTCGTTTGTATTAGACTTCCGTCTTCCATGTTCCCGTGTTTTTATTGCATGCCACAGTGTTTTGCCTAGTTGTCGTTGTGTCTTTGTTTCGATTGTTTGTTTGTTTATATAAAACCTGTTAGAAAATCTGTGATTGCTTCCGAACCCCTACCTTGAAATGTGACAGAACGAAAGACCTACAATCGGAAGCAGCAGATCGCCAGGATGGAGAACTGGGGCGTCAGGATCCCACCGATGTTTGTGGAGTACTTTGCTACGCTACACCAACAGGCGGAGGATAAACAAGCTGCACTACGCAAGCAGCAGGTCGCCAGGAATTACCCGGGCTTCAACTTACCTCCTATGTTCACAGAGGACTATGCCATGCCACGCCAACAGGAGGAGGAGTCTGGGTACAAGTGGGAGTCTGTGGTCGGGGCTAGTACCATTTCCCACCCTCCCTCCCCTGGAATGGATCTAGCTCAGCAAACTGAGTTGGCGGTTAACGAAGGTCAGCCTCCCTGCTCGTTGGAGGATGCCGCTCAGCTTTTCGGGTCAGCTGAGGACGTCGCTCTGCTTTCCTGCACCGCTGAGTATGGCGCTCTGTTTACCTGCTCCGCTGAGGAGGTCGCTCCACTTACCTGCTCTGCCGAGGATGTCGCTCTGCTTTCCAGCACTGCTGAGTACGTCACTCTGTTTCCCTGTTCCGCCGGGGACATTGCTCTACTCTCCTGCTCCGCTGAGGACGGCGCTATGCTTTCCTGCTCCGCCGAGGGCATCACTATGCTTCCCTGCTCAGCCGAGGACATCGCTCCGCTTTCCGTTTCCGTAAAGACCGCCGCACGGTCTCCTGGTTCAGCTGGGGACATTTTGCCCAGGGGGCCGGGGCTGCCGATGGAGATGGATGTTTCATGCACTCCGGGAGGAGAACCCTTGGTGGTGGGTTATGTCATGGTTTCCCCTTTAAGCAGTGCGCTGGAGAGCATGTGGGCGCGCATGCACGAGCAAGGTGCGCGAGCACCTGCTTTTCGTATGTTGACAATCGTGACATTGTGTACATTGGACATGTGCTTTTGTTATGTTTCTGTTATGTCTCCCCCTTGTTCTGTCATTGGCTGTTATTTCACGTGTGTCTAGATTGGGGTTAGCTGTCAGCAACTGACGCTGCTTATGTTTGTATATATACCGCGTGCCTCCCATCACACAGCGCGGAATATTAGATTGGAATAGATAAGTTACTTACATATTATTAGATTAGTTTAGCTTCCATACGATAGTTAATCACAGTCACAGTCATAGTCTTAGTTATTGTCCTTGTTATGTTCCATGTTTAGATTAGTGCATTTAGTTCATGCTGGTTTCTCCGCTCCCAGTTCCTCGTTATAGTTTATGTTTCATGTTTTGAATATTGACCCTGTATTTCGTGACCGCGACCTTGATTCCTGCTTTGCCCCGTGTATGCCTGTTTGCCTGTTTGCCTGACCTTTGCATGTTTGTGGATTACGTTTCTGATCACGATTTGGATTTACTTGCCTGTGTCTCACATTAAATAAACTGTTAAACTGCATTTGCATCCGTCCTATCTTTGTTACGTCTCGAGAGGTGACAGATTGCTAAAAATAACCTAAACTTCAACTATGCTCCTAAAATTTTGATTTTCTCTTAGGTTTTTGTAATTAGGAGCACAAGTGCTACTTTAAAAAAAAATTGTAAGTGTAGCATCTACCGTAATGTGTAGGTAATTTCTGTAAAGCTAAAATATACTTTTCATTTTCAGCAACAAGACCAGAGACACAGCTGCAACAGCATGGTAACAGTGATGATGGGACAGTTCAGGCTTTTGAAGAATAAGGCTTTTTTTTTCAATACTTTGGTTACATTCATTTACAGTATCTCACAAAAGTGAGTACACCCATTTGCAGTATCTCACATTTGTGTAAATATTTGATGATATCTTTTCATGTGGCAACACTGAAGAAATGACACTTTGCTACAATGTAAAGTAGTGAGTGTACAGCTTGTGTAACAGAGTAAATTTGCTGTCCCCTCAAAATAACTCAACACACAGCCATTAATGTCTAAACCACTGGCAACAAAAGTGAGTACACCCCTAAGTGAAAATGTCCAAATTGGGCCCAAAGTGTCAATATTTTGTGTGGCCACCATTATTTTCCAGCACTGCCTTAACCCTCTTGGTCATGGAGTTCACCAGAGCTTCACAGGTTGCCACTGGTGTCCTCTTCCACTCCTCCATGATGACATCACGGAGCTGGTGGATGTTAGAGACCTTGTGCTCCTCCACCTTCCGTTTGAGGATGCCCCACAGATGCTCAATAGGGTTTAGTCCATCACCTTCACCCTCAGCTTCTTTAGCAAGGCAGTGGTCGTCTTGGAGGTGTGTTTGGGATTGTTATCATGCTGGAATACTGCCCTACGGCCCAGTCTCCGAAGCAATGCTGGAAGCACTCATATGTCTATTCATTGATGGAACCATGAATGCCAACATGTACTGTGACATACAGAAGCAGATCATGATCAGTATGCAGTATTCCAGCATGATAATGACCCCAAACACACCTCCAAGGCAACCACTGAGGGTGAAGGTGATGGACTGGCCAAGCATGTCTCCAGACTTAAACCCTATTGAGCATCTGTTGGGCATCCTCAAATGGAAGGTGGAGGAGCACACTGTCTCTAACATCCACCAGCTCAGTGATGTCATCACGGAGGAGAGGAAGAGGACGCCAGTGGCAACCTGTGAAGCTCTGGTGAACTCCATGACCAAGAGGGTTAAGGCAGTGCTGAAAAATAATATATTGACACAAAATATTGACACTTTGGGCCCAATTTGGACATTTTTACTTAGGGGTGTACTCACTTTTGCTGCCAGTGGTTTAGACATTAATGGCTGTGTGTTGAGTTATTTTGAGGGGACAGCAAATTTACACTGTTACACAAGCTGTACACTCACTACTTTACATTGTAGCAAAGTGTCATTTCTTCAGTGTTGTCACATGAAAAGATATCATCAAATATTTACAAAAATGTGAGGGGTGTACTCACTTTTGTGAGATACTGTATATGTTTAATTATTTATCAATTGATAACATTTATGAAGTTCATTTTTTGTTCTGAATTTATTTTTTATTACATTTATTTATTTAGCTTAATGTATTATCTCAGTACGTTTAGAAAAAAAAATGACAAAATGCTGATGAATAAATGGGATAAATGTGTTGCTGATTGCGGCTAATTGTGGCACAGGTGTGTCTTATGAGTACATTTTGAGATGATGGGTTGATTAGAAATTCCACAACAAATACCATTATAATTGCATTGTTTTAATTTCTTCCATGAAAACCAATACAATTTCCCTTAAAAACATTTGAATGGCAGGGAATGATAGTCAGTTCTATATGGGTTTCAAAGTAAACAAATTCGCTTGCTGTCCTTAAAGGAATGGCTCGAGAATCGCATATCCACCCCTGACCAAAGGAGTGAGACATGTTAGAAATAAAGGAGTTGAGGCTGACGAATTGTCATGGGAGACAGGTAGGCAGCCACAGCATATATTATTGAGTTGTGCTTGAAAGTATTAAATGATCAGACTCCTGGCCACGGTCGTTGGGGTCTGCTCGCTATGATACAGCAATGTACTATAAGCTATAACATCACAATGACGAATATGGGGTATCACAAGGTTATGTGGCTGGAACATTATTTTGTACATCGCTGTGATTAATATGGTCCGGTCATGTCACGTCTTCACAACATAACTGTGTTAGCTGGGGTGGTACTCATGCTGCACTTCAGATGATCAAATGAAAACACCTAACTCTAATTTCACCTTCAAATGGACTGATAATCCTAGAAGTTCACATAATTTTGCCACTCACTATATATATATATATATATATATATATATATATATATATATATATATATATATATATACACACACACACACACACACACACACACACACACACACATATGCGCACATACATGCACATACAGGCCCAACAGACACACGCCAACAATAACGGCTGTAAATAATTTGTGTGTTCTTTCTAGCATTCTGCCCCATGATGACATCACAAAGCTCACCACCTCTCTGATTTGTCCAAACTGAATGGTCCTACCCAGAACACCCAGAGCATGTCTACAAATATATGAAGACAATATCTGTTCAGGACCAATCCAGCAAAAGTGCTAGACAAAATTTGTGATGTTGTTCCTTGTACTACTCGTTTCTCTCAGATTGGCAAAGGGAGAAAATTGCCATATTCTGGACAACCCAGAATATCCTCTGTTATCTAAGGATGGAGATGTGATAATTGGAGCCATCTTTTCAATACATCGTGGTACACAGATGCAGTCAATGGCATATACTGAAAAACCTCAACCTTTAATCTGCACTAGGTTTGTTGTCGTGGAAACTTTGATACTGTAGCCATTTTGGGGACTCTGTAATTTTCATTTTATATCAAATAATCTGAAATATTTTTTTATGTATATTTGTAGCAGTGATCTCAGTGAATTCCGCCTTGCTCAGACCATGATTTTTACAATTGATGAAATCAACAGAAGCAACAGCTTGCTGCCAAATATCTCAATTGGTTACAAGATTTATGACAATTGTCTCTCAAGATTGTTATCTATGAAGGCAGCCATGGCTTTGATGAATGGTATGGACATAACAGTGGACTATGCCTGCTCTGGACAAGCAGTAGTACAAGCCATCATAGGGGAGTCAGAGTCTACTCCTACTATAGCACTTACAAAAACTACAGGACCTTTTATGATCCCAGTGGTAAGGATAAATGATTTGAATAATTATGTAATAACAATTTAATTATTAGTTATACAACACACTTGAAATATGCAAGGGATGATTATCTTTATATATATATATATATATATATATATATATATATATATATATATATATATATATATATATATATATATATATATATATACACACTATTTACTATTTACTAATCATCAATCTGCTGATTTGAGTCTCTTTGCCTCAAAAGCTAAGCGAAGCTGAAGTTTACTTTGAGACACAGTTCTAGGTTAATTATAGTAATTATGGTTAATATTTCAGAAAATGTGCATGTTTATCTTAGATACCTATTTGTTTTTGAGCAATGTATGTTATATTTATGGGAGGCACCATGGTGCAGTGGGTACCATTGGCACTTCACAGCCCCACATCACAGTCCTGTTTCAGTCATGTGCTCGGGTTACTGTCTGTGTTTTGCATGTTCTCTGCGTGTTTGCGTGGGTTTCATCTGGGTTTCCATCAACTGTCCATGAACATGCAGATGAGCAGACTACCTACATTAAATTATCCCTATGTGAAAGAGTGCATGAACAAATCGCGTGTTCACCTTATGCCCAGTGTTTCCAGGATTAGCTCTGTGTCCACTGCAAATCTGACCAGGATAGAGCAGTAAAGTTGAATGAATGATGCTTGTTCTTAATACCAGCACCATTTACATGAGTATACTTTTGAATTTATAGTGTAAATAATCCATCATCTTTGTATTCACAGATTATAATTATCTTTTGTGTAGTTGTTATTTTCCCTGTTAAACAGGCTCCTGTCTCTTCATAGGATGAAGTAAACACCTAAAAATCTTTGGTGTAAAATGCACCCAAACAGGCTTTAGTTATTTTTTTTCTTTCTTTCCTCAGATAAGTCACACTGCCACATGTGAATGTTTGAGTAACAAAAAAGAGTACCCCTCCTTCTTCAGAACCATAGCAAGTGACTTCTATCAGAGTAGAGCATTGGCATATTTGGTCAAGCACTTTGGCTGGTCTTGGGTTGGAGCTCTGTACAGTGATAATGACTATGGTAACAATGGAATGGCCATTTTTCTAAATGCAGCCAAAGAGGAGGGAATATGTGTTGAGTACTCTGAGAAGTTTGACCGGTCAGATCCTGCCAAAATAATAAAAGTGGCTGACATTATTAAGACAGGCACAGCCAAAGTAATCATTGTATTTCTGGCCTACTTTGATATGAATATTCTAATAGAGCAGCTTATTCGAAGGAATGTCACTGGCTACCAGATGATTGGTGTTGAGGCATGGATTTCTGCTGTCGATCTAGTAACACCAGCAAGTTACAACATACTGGCTGGAGCCATTGGTTTTGATGTGGGAAAATTGAACATTGATAACTTTGCTGACTATGCTGTCAATGAGTTTTGGCAAACAGCTTTCCCTTGCTTGCACTCAAAGGGAAATATTTCTCAAACTGAAAACAACTGCAGAAAATATGAAGATATGATTCACTTTAAAAACTACAATGAAGATATATCAGAACTGAGGTATGCAAATAACCTGTACAATGCAGTTTATGCTGTGGCACATTCTCTACACAGCCTGTTGAGATGCACAGAAAACCAGAGTTGTGAGAAATACAAAACAATACAACCATGGCAGGTAACACAAAGAAGAGAAGCAAAGCAGGCTATGTCCATGACTGATATTGTAATGAAATAAATACTACTTTTCTTTTCAATTTAAAGGTTGTTAAATCTCTAAAAAAGGTTAATTTTACCACCAAATTAGGAGATCAGGTGTGGTTTGACAGCACTGGGGCAACAGCTGCAAAGTTTGAAGTGGTGAACTGGCAACGGGGTTTCAATGGAGAAGTGCAGTTTAAGGTTGTGGGCTATTATGATGCCTCTTTGCCAAATGGACAACAATTTGTCCTAAATGCTGAAGATATAGTGTGGGCTGGAGAAAAACGAGAGGTACATGCATTGCTTGCTAATGAAAAATTTAAATGAAATATTATAAAAACGGTCATAAATAATAATAATAATTATTATTATATTTTCATGAATCGGGCAGTTTATGGCCCTTTAAATTGTTCTCAGAAATGTTCTACAGAAGATACTGTACATGAAACATTCCCAATGAATATACATGAAACATTTTACACCAACATACTGCCTCAAAGTAAAAAGTACAAAGCTGTAAAGCTTCTTAAATTTTTATTAGTAAACAAACAATTATATCTTATAATTCAAAGGTTGTAGCCATAATATTTTGTTCATATTAGAAGCCCAGGTCTGTGTGCAGTGAGAGCTGTCCTCCAGGAACCAGGAAAGCTGCACAGAAAGGAAGACCTGTCTGCTGTTATGACTGTATACCATGTGCCGAGGGAGAGATCAGTAACCAGACAGGTAATTTCAGCATTACCAAGTTTCAAAGACAAGTTGTTAATTGTACACTGTGTATCCTCTTTTTATTATTTAGGATACGGTTCCTGAAAAACAGTATTAATAAATAAAACCATGAGATAAAGTATATTTTTCTTTCCTAATAATAATAATGATGATTATGTTGCAGATTCAAATAACTGTGAGCAGTGTCCAGGGGAATACTGGTCTAATGCTGAGAGAGATAAATGTATCTTAAAGGTCATAGAGTTTCTTTCATTTACAGAAGTTATGGGGATAGTACTGGTAGCATTTTCTTTAGTTGGAGCGGTATTAACTGTGTTAGTCGCTATTTTATTTCTAACAGCAAAGGACACTCCCATTGTTAAGGCCAACAACTCTGAGCTGAGCTTCCTGTTGCTGTTCTCCCTGACTCTATGTTTCCTCTGTTCACTTACATTCATTGGACAGCCCTCTCACTGGTCCTGTATGTTGCGCCACACAGTGTTTGGGATCACCTTTGTCCTCTGTATCTCCTGTGTACTGGGGAAAACAGTAGTTGTGCTAATGGCATTCAAGGCTACACTTCCAAGCAGTAATGTAATGAAATGGTTTGGGCCTCTACAGCAGAGACTCAGTGTTCTTGCTTTCACTCTCATACAGGTTCTTATTTGTGTGCTTTGGTTAACAGTTTCTCCTCCTTTCCCCTACAAGAACATGAACTACTACAAGGAAAAGATCATATTAGAATGTAACTTGGGCTCATCTATAGGTTTCTGGGCCGTGCTGGGTTATATTGGAATTCTTGCTTTCTTGTGCTTTCTTTTAGCTTTCCTAGCTAGAAAGCTGCCAGATAATTTTAATGAAGCTAAATTCATCACATTCAGCATACTCATATTCTGTGCTGTGTGGATCACCTTTATTCCAGCTTATGTCAGCTCTCCTGGAAAATTTACTGTAGCTGTGGAGATATTTGCTATTTTGGCCTCCAGTTTTGCTCTACTATTCTGTATATTTACACCTAAATGTTATATTATTCTGTTTAAACCTGAACTAAATACAAAGAAAAATATGATGGGTAAAATGGCTTCTAAGTCAATTTAAAAAAAAAAAAAAACAACAACAGGTTATTCAAATCTGTAACATATACCCAGGGTTCGGAGGCTTAAGTCAAGAGAAAAGCAATATGATCTAAAATACTTTTATTTAGAGCTTATTTTAGAGCTTGTTGTTCAATTGTTCAATGTTTGGATTTGTTTAAAGAAAATAAATAAATAAAATATTACTGTCCCTGATGCAGGTAACATTACATCACAAAAGTTAGGGTGATCATATTCTGGTTTTCCAAAAAGAGGACACTTTTTTTTTTTTTTTTTTTTTTTTTTTTTCCATGTTTGAATACTGTTCAAAACTGTGTTACTTTGAATGCAGATTTTATTACACTGAAAAAAGACATGATATGAGCACTATTAGCATCACATAAAAATACATAAATTCCTACATTCTTTTGAATGTCCATGGAATAAAATAAAATATTAGATGGCATGATGTACCTTCTGCCATCATTTACACATTTGAATGACCATGTAATACAAAGCAATGTGATAACATGAAATTAAAAATGACCTTATATGGCCATGGCCATTGTTTCAACTCAGGAAAACTGTCATTTTCTGCTATTGTAAAGTAACTGTTTGATCATGTACACAACAGCACTTCACCTTCCCACATTCACTGAGAGTAGGCTAATGGTTGAGAGACAGAATTTGGCCAATAGTTGCTGCAAGCCTTTTATAATCGACCAATTGGTGTGCAAGAAGGCGGGAATTACAGAGAGGAATTAAAGCAATACAATCATGGGCACACATGCTGCCATATTAGGCCATAAGCACATCATAATGAAACTAAAGCCGAATCCCACATTTTCTCAACTTTAGAAATACTGGCCGGACCAAAAGTACCTGTAATCTGATTATTTTGTTATTTGACGTAACTGTAACGGATTACAGTTACCAGTTTTTGTATCCTAATTATGTAACACTAATACATGTATAACGTTACTCTCCAAGCCTGTTTATACATCATTTTAAGTGAACAATGTTGAACTTGGACATACGTATAATGTCAAATATAATGAACTACATAATATTTAGAAAACTTACATCTGATTAAATATTAAATCGATATGCATGAGAACTGATTAAACTAATCCTAAAAAAATAAGAACAGAATAGTGTCTTATCTTTGTCCATAGAAAGATATTTTGTATTCAGCAATATGCATGTTTGTAATCAGGAATATATGACAATTATCTTATTGGCATTTAGAATTCATGATATGTTAATTTTCATGAAGATGGATGTAAGCATAAACCAACCAAGCAATAAGACAAGTGGCTCATGCACCAGGCAAAATGTCCCCCACAATTTACACAATATGCTTATATGGAAAAAACTCCGAGTACCTTACATGCACATAATCAATATTATATCACAACATTGGAAACTTGCAGTACATTTAATGTTGAAAATCAGTATTGTGCACTGTTGACTGTGTAAAAAATATTAACAAAAAAAACCCAAAAACAAAACAAGGGCAACAGTCCTTTAGAATTAACTTGTTTGAATTTTATTTCTGCATAAATTTGAATAAATATAAAAAATATTTTTATTTTTATAAAATAAAATTTTTAAATATAAATCTAAAATTGGCTGCATACTCCCATCTTTTTTGCAGACCAGGAAATAACGTTTGTAAGAACCTCCCTCCCTCAGCGAACAGGGTGCATATTCTATGTCTCCTTTGTCCAAGAGGGATCCTACTTCCTGCACGAATGTTGGGCTCTGCTCTGTGCTGACTATTGTGGTGAGAACACCTCTGAACCAGAGGGGTCGAGCTCTGAACTGGACGCGGTGACCCTTTTCTACGGTAGACAGAACCCATGGAGACACATTTTCAGTAGTTTCCATGCTGCCAGATGGTCTCTCAGTGACGTTAATGTTTCCACATTCTATTGGAAGGAAAGCATCAGATTTTCGTTGGCTTGTGACAGCTCACAGACCAGAAAACATTGAAAACATGGGACAGTCTTGGCTAAGCGTGGCCCTACAGTAGTACGGGGGGCTAACTGCCCTAACAACCTCATGTCTGCTGATACGTCCCTCTGCAGCCCCTCAGGATCACTCCTCCTTTGTCTGCTTGGCCTTTATGACCATTCTCAGGCCTGGTCAGGCCTATTAGCAGGCTGTGACTTTGGCCAACCGGTTCCCCTGGCTTTCCGCAGGAGGAGGCAGGCTGCCACACTCGCCTTTTCTGCCTCCGTCGCACTAGCGAGGAATGAGATGTTAGAAATAAAGGAGTTGAGGCTGACGAATTGTCATGGGAGACAGGTAGACAGCCACAGCATATATTATTGAGTTGTGCTTGAAAGTATTAAATAATCAGACTCCTGGCCACGGTCGTTGGGGTCTACTCGCTGCGTTTTAGCAATGTACTATAAGCTAGAACATCACCACTACGAATATGGGGAATCACAAGGTTATGTGGCTGGAACGTTATTTGGTAGATCGCTGTGATTAATATGGTCCGGTCATGTCATGTCTTCACAACGTAACTGTGTTAGCTGGGGTGGTACTCATGCTGCACTTCAGATGATCAGATGAAAACACCTGACTCTAATTTCACCTTCAAATGAACTGACAATCCTAGAAGTTCACATAATTTTGCCACTCACTATATTTTATATATATGTATGTATGTGTATATATATATATATACATACACACGCACACACACACACACACACACACATACATACATACATGCACATACAGGCCCAACAGACACACGCCAACAATAACGGCTGTAAATAATTTGTGTGTTCTTTCTTGAATGAAGTGAACCTGAAATAACTGTGTGCAGGTAGCATTCTGCCCCATGATGACATCACAAAGCTCACCACCTCTCTGATTTGTCCAAACTGAATGGTCCTACCCAGAACACCCAGAGCATGTCTACAAATATATGAAGACAATATCTGTTCAGGACCAATCCAGCAAAAGTGCTAGACAAAATTTGTGATGTTGTTCCTTGTACTACTCGTTTCTCTCAGATTGGCAAGGGGAGAAAATTGCCATATTCTGGACAACCCAGAATATCCTCTGTTATCTAAGGATGGAGATGTGATAATTGGAGCCATCTTTTCAATACATCGTGGTACACAGATGCAGTCAATGGCATATACTGAAAAACCTCAACCTTTAATATGCACTAGGTTTGTTGTTGTGGAAACTTTGATACTGTAGCCATTTTGGGGACTCTGTAATTTTCATTTTATATCAAATAATCTGAAATATTTTTTATGTATATTTGTAGCAGTGATCTCGGTGAATTCCGCCTTGCTCAGACCATGATTTTTACAATTGATGAAATCAACAGAAGCAACAGCTTGCTGCCAAATATCTCAATTGGTTACAAGATTTATGACAATTGTCTCTCAAGATTGTTATCTATGAAGGCAGCCATGGCTTTGATGAATGGTATGGACATAACAGTGGACTATGCCTGCTCTGGACAAGCAGTAGTACAAGCCATCATAGGGGAGTCAGAGTCTTCACCTACTATAGCACTTACAAAAACTACAGGACCTTTTATGATCCCAGTGGTAAGGATAAATGATTTGAATAATTATTTAATAACAATTTAATTATTAGTTATACAACACACTTGAAATATGCACGAGATGATTATCTTAATGTCTACAATTAAGCCACACACACACACACACACACACACACACACACACACATTTTATATATATATATATATATATATATATATATATATATATATATATATATATATATATATATTTACTAATCATCAATCCTCTGATATGAGTCTCTTTAGCCTCAAATGCTGAGAGAAGCTCAAGTTTACTTTGAGACACAGTTCTAGGTTAATTATATTAATTATGGTTAATATTTCATAAAATGTGCATGTTTATCTTAGGTACCTATTTGTTTTTGAGCAATGTATGTTATACTTATGGGAGGCACCATGGTGCAGTGGCACATCACCGCCCCACATCACAGTCCTGTTTCAGTCATGTGCTCGGGTTACTGTCTGTGTTTTGCATGTTCTCTGCGTGTTTGCGTGGGTTTCATCTGGGTTTTCTGGTTTCCATCAACTGTCCATGAACATGCAGATGAGCAGACTACCTACATTAAATTATCCCTATGTGAAAGAGTGCATGAACAAATCGCGTGTTCACCTTATGCCCAGTGTTTCCAGGATTAGCTCTGTGTCCACTGCAAATCTGACCAGGATAGAGCAGTAAAGTTGAATGAATGATGCTTGTTCTTAATATCAGCACCATTTACATGAGTATACTTTTGAATTTATAGTGTACATTATCCATCATCTTTGTATTCACAGATTATAATTATCTTTTGTGTTCTTTAGTTGGATGGTAGTTGTTATTTTCCCTGTTAAACAGGCTCCTGTCTCTTCATAGGATGAAGTAAACACCTAAAAATCTTTGGTGTAAAATGCACCCAAACAGGCTTTAATAATTTTTTTTCTTTCTTTCCTCAGATAAGTCATAAAGCCACATGTGAATGTTTGAGCAACAGAAAAGAGTACCCCTCCTTCTTCAGGACCATAGCAAGTGACTTCTATCAGAGTAGAGCATTGGCATATTTGGTCAAGCACTTTGGCTGGTCTTGGGTAGGAGCAGTGAACAGTGATAATGATTATGGAAACAGTGGAATGGCCATTTTTCTAAATGCAGCCAAAGAGGAGGGAATATGTGTTGAGTACTCTGAGAAGTTTGACCGGTCAGATCCTGCCAAAATAATAAAAGTGGCTGACATTATTAAGACAGGCACAGCCAAAGTAATCATTGTATTTCTGGCCTACATTGATATGAATATTCTAATAGAGCAACTTATTCGAAGGAATGTCACTGGCTACCAGATGATTGGTGTTGAGGCATGGATTTCTGCTGTCGATCTAGTAACACCAGCAAGTTACAACATACTGGCTGGAGCCATTGGTTTTGATGTGGGAAAATTGAACATTGATAACTTTGCTGACTATGCTGTCAATGAGTTTTGGCAAACAGCATTCCCTTGCTTGCACTCAAAGGGAAATATTTCTCAAACTGAAAACAACTGCAGAAAATATGAAGATATGATTCACTTTAAAAACTACAATGAAGATATATCTGAACTGAGGTATGCAAATAACATGTACAATGCAGTTTATGCTGTGGCACATTCTCTACACAGCCTGTTGAGATGCACAGAAAACCAGAGTTGTGAGAAATACAAAACAATACAACCATGGCAGGTAACACAAAGAAGAGAAGCAAAGCAGGCTATGTCCATGACTGATATTGTAATGAAATAAATACTACTTTTCTTTTCAATTTAAAGGTTGTTAAATCTCTAAAAAAGGTTAATTTTACCACCAAATTAGGAGATCAGGTGTGGTTTGACAGCACTGGGGCAACAGCTGCAAAGTTTGAAGTGGTGAACTGGCAACGGGGTTTCAATGGAGAAGTGCAGTTTAAGGTTGTGGGCTATTATGATGCCTCTTTGCCAAATGGACAACAATTTGTCCTAAATGCTGAAGATATAGTGTGGGCTGGAGAAAAACGAGAGGTACATGCATTGCTTGCTAATGACATTTTTTATGAAATATTATAAAAACTGTCAGAAATTATTAAAAAAATAAAAATAAATCAGGCAGTTTATGGCCCTTTAAATTGTTCTCAAAAATGTTCTACAGAAGATACTGTACATAAAACATTCACAATGAATATACATGACACATTTTACACCAACATACTGCCTCAAAGTAAAAAGTACAAAGCTGTAAAGCTTCTTAAATTTTATTATTAAACAAACAATTATATCTTATAATTCACACAATTATAAAAACCTTATATTTTTTGTGTAATCACTAATATGAACAATTTATCCATAAATCTCAGACAAGCTATATTTGCTGAACTTTATGTGAAAAGTACTGATTGTAGCCATAATATTTTGTTCCTATTAGAAGCCCAGGTCTGTATGCAGTGAGAGCTGTCCTCCAGGAACCAGGAAAGCTGCACAGAAAGGAAGACCTGTCTGCTGTTATGACTGTATACCATGTGCCGAGGGAGAGATCAGTAACCAGACAGGTAATTTCAGCATTACCAAGTTTCAAAGACAAGTTGTTAATTGTACATTGTGCATCCTCTTTTTATTATTTAGGATACGGTTCCTGAAAAATGGTATTAATAAATAAAACCATGAGATAAAGTATATTTTCCTTCATAATAATAATAATAATAATAATAATAATAATAATCATGATTATTTTGCAGATTCAAATAACTGTGAGCAGTGTCCAGGGGAATACTGGTCTAATGCTGAGAGAGATAAATGTGTGTTAAAGGTCATAGAGTTTCTTTCATTTACAGAGGTTATGGGGATAGTACTGGTACTGTTCTCTTTGTTTGGAGCGGCATTAACTGTGTTAATAGCTATTTTATTTATAATAAAAAAAGACACTCCTATTGTTAAAGCCAACAACTCTGAGCTGAGCTTCCTGCTGCTGTTCTCCCTGACTCTGTGTTTCCTCTGTTCACTTACATTCATTGGACGGCCCTCTCAGTGGTCCTGTATGTTGCGCCACACAGTGTTTGGGATCACCTTTGTCCTCTGTATCGCCTGTGTACTGGGGAAAACAGTAGTTGTACTAATGGCCTTCAGGGCTACACTTCCAGGCAGTAATGTCATGAAATGGTTTGGGCCTCTACAGCAGAGACTCAGTGTACTTGCGTTCACTCTCATACAGGTCCTTATTTGTGTGCTTTGGTTAACAGTTTCTCCTCCTTTCCCTTATAAGAACATGAATTACTACAAGGAAAAGATCATATTAGAATGTAACTTGGGTTCAGCTATAGGTTTCTGGGCCGTGCTGGGTTATATTGGAGTTCTTGCTTTCTTGTGCTTTCTTTTAGCTTTCCTAGCTAGAAACCTGCCAGATAATTTTAATGAAGCTAAATTCATCACATTCAGCATACTCATATTCTGTGCTGTGTGGATCACCTTTATTCCAGCTTATGTCAGCTCTCCTGGAAAATTTACTGTAGCTGTGGAGATATTTGCTATTCTGGCCTCCAGTTTTGCTCTACTATTCTGTATATTTACACCTAAATGTTACATTATTCTGTTTAAACCAGAACTAAATACAAAGACAAATATGATTGGTAAAATGGCTTCTAAGTCACTTTAAAAAAAAAACAGGCTATTCAAATCTGTAACATATACACAAGGTTCGGAGGCTTAAGTCAAGAGAATATGATATGATATGATAAATAAAATACTTTTATTTAGAGCTTAATTTAGAGCTTAAAAACATGTTCAGTGTTTGGATTTGTTTTACGAAAATAAATAAATAAAATATCACTGTCCCTGATGCGGGTAACATTACATAACAAAAATTACGGTGATCATATTCTGTTTTTCCAAAAAGAGGACACCTTTTTTTTTCTTGTTTGAATACTGTTCAAAACCATGGTAATATCACAGTCTAAAACTGGATTTAAAGTGAAGCAAATCAATAAATGAATCACATGAAAATGAATCCCATGTAAATGAATTATACGTAAATGAATCACATGAAAATGTATCACATGAAAATGTATCATACATAAATGAATCACATGTAAATGAATCACATGAATATGAATCACATGTAAATGAATCATATGAAAATGAATAAATCAATTAAAAGACAGAAAAAAAAAGAAAAGTCGTCCTGGCCTAGATGCAGCAAAACAGTTCCAAACCATGATACTACCGCCACCATATTTCACAGATGGGATAAGGTTCTTATGCAGGAATGCAGTATTTTCTTTTCTCCAAACATAACGCTTCTCATTTAAACCACAATTTCTATCATCCATTCACCAAACTTTTTTCCAATACCCTTCTGGCTTGTGCACATGTTTTTTCAGTGCCTTCAGTAGCAAACTGCAGACAGGCAGCAATGTTCTTTTTGGAGAGCAGTGGTTTTTCCCTTGCAACCCTGCCATGCTCAACAATGTTGTTCAGTATTCTCCTGATGATGGACTCATGAACATTAATATTAGCCAATGTGAGAGAGGCCTTTAGTTGCTTAGAAATTACACTGGGTTTCTTTGTGATGTCACTGACTATTACATGTCTTGCTCTTGGAGTGATCTTTGTTGGTTGACCTTTGATAGATCCCTGTTCTTTAAATAAATCAGGGTGCTCACTGACACCTGATTATCATCACATTTATTGGCTAATTTCACCTTCAAATGTACTGCTAATCCTAGAGATTCTCATACTTTTACCACTTATTTCTGCAATCATTTTCCTCAATAAATAAATGAACAGCTATAATATTTTTTGTCTCATATGTTTAATAGGGATCTCTTTGTCTACTTTTAGGACGTGTCTGAAAATCTGATGATGTTTTAGGTAATATTTATGCTGATATATAGATAATTCTATACAAACTTTCAAGCACCATTGTAAGCACAAAGATCCATAATTCAGAGAATACACACACTTCTCTTTGTCCTAATAATTACTAAGCAAGCCTTAATTTGAAATAGGTGAACTCAGTCACCCATTTAAATGGCTGCATAACCCCAGCATAACCCTCACACATACCCACATACTAAACATAAACACAGCAAAGGCTGAAGTTAGTCTGGGCCAGGTAAACCAACTTAAAACTCCAAGTTTTCCAATAAAAGAGCAATATCTCACCACCAAGTGCACAGAGAAAAACATAACAGCAATAACCAAAAAGACACAGCAGTATCAACTAACAGTAGAGTATCCTGCTAACACACACACACATTATGTATATATTGAATGTATATATATATATATATATATATATATATATATATATATATATATATATATATATATATATATATATATATATATATACATTCAAAAAATAATATCAATAAAAAATAAACAATAAACATGACCGAACTTTCCAGATCATGATGTACCTTCACATACATGACTCAATTAGCTCAATATATCGCACAGTATTCAAGGCTGGGAACAAGGACTTCAAAAAGAACAAATAAAACAAACTACATAATTGTAACAAACTCACCCAGAACACAGGACACAGGCCTCAGAAAAAAGCACAGCATAAGCCCATTCCAGAGCTCTGCTGGACATGCCCTAACCATGCCGGACCAAGACAGCAGCATTGAAGAATGCTACAAATTTGCCTGAAAGAATGAAATACAACCAAGCTATTTTACTGTGCACCATGTCCGCATAACAGTTCACATACTGTCAGGTTGGTGCTACAGGCGTAAATCCTACCCCAACTTGAAGGCCAAAATCTTCCCACATGCTGCTAAAATACCAAGCTTTGGGTAGAGCAAACTAGTGGAAAGCAGCTGGCAACCCATCACATCAACAAACATTCCCACAAGGCTGAAACTTTAAGCAAAAATAAGAAACTCAGATTGAAAAGAAACTCAACCCATACATATTAACATTATGGGACCAGGTGCGTCAGATCAAAGGGGACGACCTGAGTTTGGACCAGAGACTCCCCTCCACCTACTTTCTAGTTAGGAGAGGCCTGCTTTACCACTGGACCAGCCGCAGAAGGGAAATTGTGGACCTCTTGGTAGTCCCCAAGACAAGAACCCAAACATTTATGCACCTGGCCCATGCCCATCCACTCGGTGGCCACCTGGGGGCACGAAACACCCTGGAAAAGCGGAAGGACCACTTTGTCTGGGCGGGACAGTTCCCCTAGTGCCAACACACCGCCCCGAGGAAGCCCCCGCCGGCACCCCTTATCCCTCTTCCCATAATAGACATCCCCTTCGAGAGGATCGGCATGAACCTCGTGGGGCTGCTCCCAAAATCTGCCCGGGGTTATGAATACATACTGGCCATCGTGGACTATGCCACCCGGTACCCCGAGGCAGTGCCACTATGCTCAGCCACCTCCCGCAACATTGCTAGAGAACTGGTGCTCCTGTTCAGCCATGTGGGAATCCCGAAGGACATACTGAAAGACCAAGGTATGCCTTTTGTGTCAAAACTAATGTCTGATCGGTGTCAGCTGTTGCAGGTAAAACACCTGAAGGCGTCCGTCTACCACTCACAAACTGATGGGCTCAATGAACGGTTTAACCAAACCCCGAAGTGGATGCTGCGCCAGGTGGTAGACAAGGAAGTGAGGAACTGGGACCTCCTCCTGCCTTACATCCTCTTCGCTGTCCTGGAGTGCCCCCAAACATCCACGGGCTTCACATCCTTCAAGCTCCTCTTCAGACGGCGACCTCGAGGACTGCTGGACGTGGCACGGGAAGCGTGGGAAGAACAGCCCTCCCCTTTCCACTCGGTCATCGACTTCGTACAAGAGATGCAGGAAACGATCGACCGAGTGGCTCCGATCGTCCAGGAACATATGAGAGCCGCCCAGGAGGAACAGAAAAGAGTGTACAACTGCACAGCACAACCCCGGGAGTGCCTGGCAATGATAGTGCCAAATAGCTCCTGTAAGTTCCTAGCCCAGTGGCAAGGCTCATATACAGTCCTCGAGTGGAAGGATGCTGTGAACTATCACCTGCAGCAGCCCAGTAGGCGAGCGGAGTCAAAAACATACCATGTAAACCTGCTGAAGAAGTGGATGGAGCCGGCACTAGTATTGTCTGCGTTCACGGCCCTAGACACAGATCACAACAAGGGTACCTTGATCCAGCTGGGTGAAGACCTCACCCCCACACAAAGACAGGAGCTGACAGAGTTGGGGGCCAGTTCACTGATGTCTTTTCCACCTCCCCGGGGATGACACAGCTGGTCCACCACGAGATTAAGACCCGTCCGGGAGTGGTGGTAAGACCACGGCCTTATTGTGTCCCAGAGACCCACCACAAGGCTATCGAGGAGGAGCTCGGCTGGATTCTGCGGGACAACATCATAGAGGAGTTCGCCAGCCCCTGGTCCAGACCCATCATAGTTGTGCCGAAGCCCAATGGAAGTATGCACCTCTGCAACGACTTCTGGAAGCTGAGTCAGGTCTCACAATTTAACAGGTATCCCCTTCCCCAGGTGGACAACCTAATGGAGCGATTGGGGAGGGCCTGGTTCATATCCACACTGGACCTAACAAAAGGTTACTGGCAAGTAGCACTGGCCCCAGAGGCAAGACCAAAGACAGCCTTCAGCATGGTAAATGGCCACTGGCAGTACCGGGTTCTCCCCTTCGGGCTACACGGAGTGCCCGCAAGGTTCCAGCGACTAATGGACACTCCTCCACTTGGTCAGATCACCTGTTCCACTGGGGGAGGTCCTGAAGGAGGTCCGGAAGGCTGGGATGACAGCCAACCTCAAAATGAGCCACCTGGGGCTAACCGAGGCACAATAACTAGGTTACCATATTGGCTTGGGCCTACTAAAACCACAGACAAAGAAAATTGAGGGGGTCAAAGGCTACCCACGGCCTACATCAAAGAAACAGGTACGTGCCTTCTTGGGGTTGGCGGGGTATTACCACAGGTTTGTACCTAATTTCTCCTCTATAGCCTCCCATCTTTCAGATCTCACGAAGAAGGGCCAGCCAGACTGGGTGAAATGGTCTGAAGAGGCGGAGCGGGCATTCCAAGCCCTGAAGGATGCTCTCACCAGCGCCCCAGTACTGCGTAACCTGGACTTCACCCTTCCATTCACAGTACACACAGATGCATCCGAGACCGGGCTGGGTGCCGTTCTCTCGCAGACCTTCAGAGAATAGCACCCGGTCCTCTTCATCAGCAGGAAGCTGTCCCCAGCTGAGAGGAGATATGCTGCTGTGGAGAAAGAGGCCCTGGCAATAAAGTGGGCCATCGAGGAGCTGCGCTACTACCTGACCGTTCGGCACTTCATTCTGGTTATGGACCATGTCCCACTGCAGTGGATGGCCATGGCCAAAGATACTAATGCCAGGGTAATGTGATGGTTCCTTTCGTTGCAGGACTTCTTGTTTCAGGTCCAACACCGGGCAGGAGCCCAACATGGGAATGCAGATGGTCTCTCACGGCGTGATGCACTGTGGGCCCAACATACAGTGGCAGTAGGCTTGGAGCTGAGGGGGGGTTACTGTGGCAACAGGCTGGCATCTGACGCACAAAAAGGAAAGAGAGCTCCTCCCGCAACTGCCGCTATGGTGCTGAAGAGACAGCTCCGCTTCAGCACCACCAATGTTTTGGACAGCCAGAGAGTGCATGGCTGCGGGGAGGGGCCGCCGACACACACACACGGCTGGCGGCTGATAATCAGTGCAACCACTCTCCACTATCCAGCAGTTACCATCATGTAATCTGGATCTGGAGCTGCTCACCCTGTCCGCTTGTGCCGTTTACCTCCCAAGGGAGTTCTCGACTGTTGTGCTTAGCCGTGTTTATATTCCACCAAGCGCTAATGTCAAGGCAGAGGCTGAGCAGATAGCGAATAATACACAGACTATGCTCAGCAAATAACCAGATGCTCCAGTACTACTTCTTGGTGACTTCAACAGCTGTCGGCTTGATTATGCATTGCCAGCCTTCAATCGATATAGTTGTAGATGTAGATATAGTAGATGTACCAACAAGATTTAATAAAACTATCAATTTATGTTACAGTAATATCCCGGAAGCCTATAAAGCTAGAGCTCTCCCACCGCTAGGATTAGCGGATAATAATGTTAGCCATTTACTTCCTGTTTACAAACAACGGCTGAAACAACGGAGGCCGGTAATACACAGTGCCCCTCAATGGTCGGAGGATGCTATTGCATGCCTTCAAGGCTGCTTTGCGTGTACAGACTGGGAAGTCTTTGAGGGAGAGCTTGATGAGCAGACTTCAGTTATTACTGATTACATTAAATTGTGTATGGATTCCTTGATACCGGTAAAGACTACCAAAACATACCCAAATTCAAAACCTTGGATCAACTCATCTCTAAAATCTCTTTTCCAGCAGAGAAAACTTGCATTTAAGCAGAAGGACTTTGCTGGTCTGAAAATCATATACCAGAACATTGTAACTCAAACATTTAAGGCTAAATAGAAGTATAAAAACAAATTGGAGCAGGACTTATGATTAGTTAGGACTGTTACACCAAACAGGCATTTCAGTGAGTCAGGTCTCTTAGTGGACAAGCCGTTAAACAGACTGTTTTTGTACAAGATCCCACCACCTTTGCTGCTAATCTTAATTTCTATGCCCGTTTTGATACCTCTGATTTTTTAGCAGAGTGTGATAGCCTTTTGGATTCTTTGCCTTCTCAAGAGCTGGATTATGAGTCCCTTCTAACTAAGCAGGATGTCTATTTCCAGCTTATTAAGTGCAAACTGAATAAGGCTCCCGGGCCAGATGGAATTCCAGGTCGGGTCTTGAAAAACTGCACTCTGGAATTAATCCCCTTTCTTCATTGTCTTTTTCTTTCATCACTTTGTACTTCAACAATACCAGTCACATGGAAAACATCAGTTGTTATTCCTGTTCCCAAAAAAACTCATCCAACAGAGGTAAATCACTACAGGCCGGTATCATTAACTTCAATCATAATGAAAAGCTTTGAGAAAATGGTTCAAAACATTATGCTTCCATATGTTTCATCCTTTTTGGATTGCCACCAATTTGCATATAAACAGAAGAGAGGTACAGATGATGCAGTGGATTGTCTCTTGCACTGTCTACTTCAACACCTGGAAACTATACCAGACTTCTTTTCATTAACTTTAGCTCCGCCTTTAACTCAATTCAGCTTCATCAGGGAATCAAGAAACTACAGTGTCTACAAATCCCATCAGCACTAGTACACTGGATTTATAATTTCCTTTCTAATAGACCACAAGTGGTAAAGGTGGTCAATGTATTATCGCCCATTATTGTTCTCAACACTGGTGCCCCTCAGGGGTGTGTACTTAGTCCACTGCTTTATATTTTCTATACAAATGCCTGCCAGAGTCCAGTCACCACCACTCATTACTTTAAATATGCAGACGATACCGCCATTCTTGCAATGCTTAATAAGGACAATGATTATTTTTGGACTATCAACGCTCCAGAGCTCATTTTAGTACATAGTGTGAGGATAACTTTCTCAACCTTAATATTGAAAAGACTAAGGAACTGATTTTTAGCTCTTCCAAAACACTGACCCATCCTTCCAGTATTACCATTAATGGAGAGATGGTTGAAAGGGTGGAGCATTTCAGATATCTGGGCATTACATTGGATAAACATCTCAACTTCAATCAGCACACCCTAGGTATTTACAAGTGCTGTCAACAGAGACTCACAGTTATTCTTTAATTATCAACAATCATAAACAGTTATTATCAACACTGCATTGGCTCCCAGTGAAATCTCGCATTGATTATAAAATACTATTATTAACCTATAAAACACTAAATGGTCTTGCGCCACAGTATCTAAGAGACCTTTTGGTTTTCTATGATCCACCACGCCTACTTGATCAAAAGATGCAGGCTATTTGACGGTACCTCGAATAGCAAAGGCTGCAGCAGGGGGAAGAGCTTTCTCTTATAGAGCCCCACAGTTATGGAACAGTCTTCCAATTAGTGTTCGGGACTCAGACACAGTCTCAGTGTTTAAGTCTAGGCTTAAAACATATTTGTTTATTCAAGCCTACCCTGACTAGACTTTCCGTTACACTAAGCACAGTCCGAATAATCTTTTCTCTCCCTCTCTCCTTCAGTCGAGCCACACACAATTTTATGGAGATACTAGATATCCTGATCCTCTCTGCTCTCCGGACCTGCCTGATCCGTTTCGGATCTCCTACCTCTGGATGGAGTTCTCATCTACTCCAATTCCAGATTGCTGGGACTACGGCTGCTTCTAAGGCCAAACAGACTTCATATAAATCCATAATTAACTTTTTCAGACTATCTGTTGTTACCCAGATGAGGATGGGTTCCCTTCTGAGTCTGGTTCCTCTCAAGGTTTCTTCCTCTTAACATCTTAGGGAGTTTTTCCTTGCCACCGTCGCCACCGGCTTGCTCAGTTGGGATAAATTTGCACTTTTAATATCTGTATACCGTGTTGATATTTCTGTAAAGCTGTTTTGAGACAATGTCTATTGTAAAGTGCTATACAAATAAAATTGAATTGAACTGAATTGAATTTGTAAACTTAAATATCTGTCTGTTCAGCCTAGTCTGCTTCTTCTTCTGTATCAAAGTATTATTGAACCGGTTCTTATGTATAGTGTCATTTGTTTTTTCCATAAGCTAACAATTACCAATAACAACAAACTCTTGAAAATAACTAATTTAGCGAGAAAAATTATTGGTATTCCCAACCCTAATTTATCGGACTGTCATTTCATATACCCTTCGGAAGGCACATACAATTTTAAATGGTCCAAACCACCCACTTTATCAATATTTCAACCCCCTTCCTTCTGGCCGCAGGTATAGACTACCCATGTGCAGAAAGGAGGGCTATGGTAGGAGTTTTGTTCCTATGGCTATACGAGCATTAAACACATATGTACTCAGCCACTGTGATGCCAGATGCATTTGTTGTATGATGATGATGATGTTTTTCTTTATGTTCCCTTCTCCCCTCCATGCCTGTGATTGTTCATGATGGCGTATATGTATGATGTTATGTTTTTCTTTTTCTACACACCCATTAGTCTTTGAGGACCAATAAATTATCTATCTATGTCCCTTAATGACATCACAACGATTAACACCTCTCTGATTTGTTTAAATTAATGGTCATAATCAGAAGACCCAATATCAATAAATATCTGTAGTATATCTGTTGAGGACTGAGCCAGCAAAAGCATTGGCAAATCTTTGTGATGTTATTCCTTGAGCTACTCCTATGTTTTAGCCTGGCAAGGGGAGAATATTGCCATATTCTGGAAAACCCTGAACATCCTCTGCTGTCTAAAGATGGAGATGTGATAATTGGAGGTATCTTTTCAATACATGATGGTACACAGGCTGGGTCAATGCCATATACCGAAAAACCTCATCCTTTAATCTGCATTAGGTTTGTTTTTATGGAATATTTCCATGATAATATTTTTTTAGGAAACCTGCATTGTATTTGGGATTCTTTTAGTTTTCATTTTATATTAAATATTATTTGAAATTTCTTTTTTGTAATGTATATTTGTAGATTTAACCTCAGTGAATTACGCCTTGCACAGACCATGATTTTTGCAATTGATGAAATCAACAGAGACAACAGTTTGCTCCCAAATATCTCAATTGGTTACAGGATATATGACGTTTGTCTATCAAGATTGTTATCTATGAAAGCAGCTATGGCTTTGATGAATGGTATGGAAATAACAGCAAATGGTGATTGCGCTGGACAAGCCGTAGTACAAGCCATCATAGGGGAGTCAGAGTCTACTCCTACTATAGCACTTACAAAAACTACAGGGCCTTTTAAGATCCCAGTGGTAAGGATAAATGATTTTAATAATTATTCAATAACAATTTATTTCATTGTTACAAGACACATGAAATATGCATGAGATGATTATCTTCATTTATAGAGCAATATCCATATCTGAGTTTCTACCCACTATCCATAAACATGCAGATAAGCAGATTTGCTATACTAAATTGACAAAGGTTTGAAAGAGTGTGTGTGTGTGTATTCAGGGATTGGCTCTATGTCCTTTGCAACTCTGAGCAGGATAGAGCAGTAAAATTGAATGAATGAATGTTATTACAAATTATAAGTTTTCTTTAGTTTGATGCTATTGATTTTCTCCATTAAAACAGGCTCCTGTCATCTTGCTAGGAAAGTAAAAAAGTTTTACCTCTCTTTCTGTCCTTAGATAAGTCATGCTGCCACATGTGACTGTTTGAGCAACAGAAAAGAGTACCCCTCTTTCTTCAGGACCTTAGCAAGTGACTACTACCAGAGCAGAGCACTGGTATATTTGGTCAAGCACTTTGGCTGGTCTTGGGTGGGAGCTGTGAACAGTGATAATGATTATGGCAACAGTGGAATGGCCATTTTTCTAAATGCAGCCAAAGAGGAGGGAATATGTGTTGAGTACTCTGAGAAGTTTGACCGGTCAGATACTGCAAAAATCATAAAAGTGGCTGACATTATTAAGACAGGCACAGCCAAAGTAATTATCATATTTCTTGCCCACTTTGATATGAAAATTCTAATAAACCAGCTTATTCTAAAAAATGTCACTGGCTACCAGATAATTGGTGTTGAGGGATGGATTACTAATGTTAATCTAGTAACACCAGCAAGTTACAACATATTGTCTGGATCCATTGGTTTTGCTATAGGAAAACTGAACATTGGTGGTTTTGCTGACTATGTTGTTAATGAATTTTGGCAAACCGCAATCCCTTGCTTGCATACTGAGGGAAACATTTCTCAGACTGAAAACAACTGCAGCAAATATAAAGATATTATTCAATTTAAAAACTACAATGAAGATGTATCTGAACTGAGGGCTGCAAATAACCTGTACAATGCAGTTTATGCTGTGGCACATTCTTTACACAGTCTGTTGAGGTGCACGGAAAACCAAAGTTGTGAGAAAGACAAAACAATACAACCATGGCAGGTAACATAAGGAAGAGAAGTGAAGCAGGTCATGTCCATGACTGATACTGTAAAAAAAAATAATTCTCTTTTTTCCCCCTTTGAAGGTTGTTGAGTCTCTAAAAAAAGTAAATTTTACCAGCAAATTAGGAGACCACATTTTGTTCGACAGCACTGGAGCAACAGCGGCAAAGTATGATGTGGTGAACTGGCAACGAGGGATCAATGGAGAAGTGCAGTTTAAGGTTGTGGGCTATTATGATGCCTCTTTGCCAAGTGGACAACAATTTGTCCTAAATTCTGAAGATATAATCTGGGCTGGAGAGAAAGTAGAGGTACATTATTTACTTATTTTTTAATTAAAAATATATCTAAACTAGATTAGATCATTGAACTAATAATAATAATAATAATAAATCAGGCCTTATGAGGTTATATTATAAGGAATATCCATGAAATGTTTTACATTAAACTAGTGCTTCAATATATATATATATATATATATATATATATATATATATATATATATATATATATATATATATATATATATATAAACACAAAGCTTTGAAGCTGTCTGGATTGTATTGATAAGTAAACAATTATGGCTCATCAGCTGCATGGAACTGTCAGATAGAACTTTATAATTCCGAGATTGTAGTTATAATGTATTGTTTGCATTAGAAGCCCAGGTCTGTGTGCAGTGAGAGCTGTCCTCCAGGAACCAGAAAAGCTGCACAGAAAGGAAGGCCTGTCTGCTGTTATGACTGTATACCATGTGCTGAGGGAGAGATCAGTAACCAGACAGGTAATTTCAGCATTACCAAGTTTCAAAGACAAGTTGTTAATTGTGCATTGTGTATCCTCTTTTTATTATTTAGGATACAGTTCCTGAAAAATGGTATTAATAAATAAAACCATGAGATAAAGTATATTTTCCTTCCTAATAATAATAATAATAATAATAATAATAATAATCATGATTATTTTGCAGATTCAAATAACTGTGAGCAGTGTCCAGGAGAATTTTGGTCTAATGCTGACAGAGATAAATGTGTGTTAAAGGTCATAGAGTTTCTTTCATTTACAGAGGTTATGGGGATAGTACTGGTAGTATTTTCTTTAGTTGGAGCGGCATTAACTGTGTTAGTAGCCATTTTATTTCTAACAGCAAAGGACACTCCCATTGTTAAGGCCAACAACTCTGAGCTGAGTTTCCTTCTGCTGTTCTCTCTGACTCTGTGTTTCCTCTGTTCAATTACTTTCATTGGACAGCCCTCTCAGTGGTCCTGTATGTTGCGACACACAGCATTTGGGATCACCTTTGTCCTCTGTATCTCCTGTGTACTGGGGAAAACAGTGGTTGTACTAATGGCATTCAGGGCTACACTTCCAGGCAGTAATATCATGAAATGGTTTGGACCTCCACAGCAGAGATTCAGTGTACTTGCCTTCACTCTCATACAAGTTCTTATTTGTGTGCTTTGGTTAACAGTTTCTCCTCCTTTTCCATACAAGAACATGAACTACTACAAGGAAAAGATCATATTAGAATGTAACTTGGGCTCAGCTATAGGTTTCTGGGCCGTGCTGGGTTATATTGGAATTCTTGCTTTCTTGTGCTTTGTTTTGGCTTTTCTAGCTAGAAAGCTGCCAGATAATTTTAATGAAGCTAAATTCATCACATTCAGCATACTCATATTCTGTGCTGTGTGGATCACCTTTATTCCAGCTTATGTCAGCTCTCCTGGAAAATTTACTGTAGCCGTGGAGATATTTGCTATTCTGGCCTCCAGTTTTGCTCTACTATTCTGTATATTTACACCTAAATGTTATATTATTTTGTGTAAACCTGAATTAAACACAAAGAAAAGTATGATGGGTAAAATGGCATCTAAATCACTTTAAGAAAAAAAAAAAATTCAAATCTGCAAACATATAATTTTAGCTGAAGAATGTTACACTTGTACACGTAATGTCAAACATAATCAAGTAAATAATATTGAGATATGTTACATCTAATTACATATAATATAAATATGGATGAGAACTGATTAAACTTATCACAAAAATAACAATTGTGTTTTCTCTCTGTCTATAGAAATATAATTTGTATTCAGTAACAAGTGTTTCTAATCAGGAATATAGAACCATTATTGTCATTATAAGTATTGATATTAAGAATTTGTGATGTAAATAAATAAGATTTTATAAAAGTTAAATAATAATAAAATCAAACAAATAAATAAAGACATAATAAATTATAAACTCCACAAACCAAATATAAAAATGTTTGTACTAGGTGATGGAGAGTCAATGCTCTACTTTTAAAATACATCTGTTATGATTTCTATCAGCAGAGGGAACTGAAGCTTGGAATTTGAGATCACAAGCTTGTGCATGTTGCAAAATATCTTCAACAATTTGCACAATATGCTTATTTGGAAGACTCAATGAGTACATTATATGCATATAATACATATTACCATAAAGCATTTAACCTGCTATGCATTTCATTCTGAAGATCATTATTTTGCACTGTTAAATATGTGGAAATATGAAGAATCAAAGGGAAATGGAGGTTGTACTTTAGGTGAGGACTTAAGGGAGGCAGTACAGATGGGATCATGCAATAGGAAACTGGGGCTTGGTGGCTTGGCTAGGAATTTAGATGGGACAGAACTGCGAGAATTCATTCACTTGCGAAATGTAGCCCTACAAATGCTGTAACTGAAGGAGATAAGAAGGATGGACAGAGGCCTCCAAAAGGGAAATAATAACTAAGCTCAGGTCAACACACTCCATACTGGTTATGGAAAAAAGTAACAAACTGAAAAAAATTACTCTCCTAAAATAAACAAATAAAAGATCACCCAGAGTCAAGCTCACAATGCCTGGTTTAGAAAGCAAGCATGTTACCAATGCACCAGGAGGACTGACCTCAAAAGGAGAGCTAGGTCTAAGAGTTATGAAGCAGCACACAGGCCAAAATACTGATGCTGATTTAGTCTTGTCCTCACATGGTGAGCTCCCTGTAAGCACTGCTTGAATAGGCCATTCACAGGTGGAGCCAGTTGCCAATATTTACCGAGATGCAGCTCTCAGTCTCCCTCTGTTGGATGGCTGGGGCCATGGCAACCTGCCCCTTACGTGCCCCTTAGGAACAGCTCCCAACATCCCTTGCCAGCCACGAGACATGAAAGGTGTGGTTCACTTTCATGGACCAGGGAATTTGAAGATGGTACAAGACAGGGTTGACCTGTCTCAGCACCTTGAAGTGGAGCTAACTTCCTAGAGTCCCCATGCAAGGGGTGATCTATAATTGACAGCCATACTTGCTGACCAGGAATGGAAAGAAAGCCCCAGGCAGTGACATTCATTGGTGTTTTGCTCTCAAGTGCAGGAGGCTGTCGACAAGATAGCAAGAGCTTTCTTCCAGGAGCCTCAGCAGCAATGCTTCAGAAGTGCCATGACAGGTACCCCATTTCAGTCTCTTGCTCAGGAAACGGTGGTAGCAGATACCAATATTAGCAACAAATGGGTGACATACTGACGGAAGAATGCCAAAGGGAATTGTGGGCATATTCCTCCTAGAAGAGGTGGTTGGCCCAAGAGGTGGGATTGGCCAATATGAGGCAATAAAGGTTTACTGTAGATCCTAGTTAACCCTCTCTGCCTGGCCATTAGACTGTGGGTCATGCCCTGAGGACAGACTTACAATGGCCCCTAAAAGCTTACAAAAGGCTTTGCAGAATTGATAGCAAACTGGGGGCTGTGATCAGAGACCAAATCCTGGGGTTTCACATGGATCCTCGCCACATTCTGCAAGAGCAGCTCAGCGATGTCTGGTCAATCAGGAGGCATGCCCTTACCTCAAGACCCTGGACCTGGCTGCAGATGGGAGATACAGTTTCTGGAGTGGAATGAGAGGCAGGTATCACCAATCTGCATGGGCTGCTCATAAGACTCAAAGTGCCCTGTGACTACCATGGCAGGGGCCTTGGGTGGGGTTCAGTGCTCTGAAAAAGTATTTGCATGATTTCTTCTATTTTTGTGTACATCTCATTTTAATAGTTTCAGAAATTAAAACAAAATCTAAGATAAAGGGCAACCTGAGTAAACACAAGATACAGTTTTCAAATGATAATGATATTTATTGAAGCCAAAAAGTTATCCAATACCAAGTGGACCTGTGTGAAAATGCATTTGCCCCTATAGTTACTAATTACCCAAATCTATAAAATTGCATTCATAATTATGTTCAGCTGGAGTAGACACAACCAGGCCTCATTACTGCAAACCCTGTTCAATCAAATCAAGACTTAAATAGAACTTTTTCAACAGCATGAATTTGGTTAAATGTTCTTACCCAGTAACACACTTTGCCAAAATTGAAAGAAAAAACAGAAATCATGGGAAAGAAGGTGATTGAAATTTATCAGTATGGGAAGAGTTACAAAGCTAATTTAAAGGCTCTGGGACTCCAGATATCCCCTGTGAGAGCCATTATATCATTCCTGGCAGCTCAAACCAATCTGGCCATTTTCCCCGGGCCTCTCTTATCAACAAGGGGTTTATACCCACAGAACTGTTGCTCACTCATTGTTTTTCACACCATTCTGTGTAAACTCTATAGATTGTTGTGTGTGAAAATCCCAGGAGATCAGCAGATTCTGAAATACTCAAATCAGGACATCTTGCACCAACAACCATGCCATGGTTAAAGTCACAGAGATCACATTGTTCCCCATTCTGATGTTTGATGGTACAGTATGCATCAAACCAAGCACAAAATTCAAAACATTACATCAGTGATGCGACTGTCAGCTGCCTCCATAAAAATCTTCTGATACGTGCAGCACGATTAAGTGAAAATCACTGCATGGCATAAGTGATTAATCTATTACACAAACTATTGGGCATTTGAGAGTTAACATCCTGTCCCTAAATGACATCACAAGGATTAACACTTCTCTGATTTGTTTAAATGAATGGTGATACTCAGAAGACCCAATGTCTATAAATATCTGTAGTATATCTGTTGAAGACTGAGACAGCAAAAGCATTGGCAAATCTTTGTGATGTTATTCCTTGTGCTACTCCTTTGTTTTAGCCTGGCAAAGGGAGAATATTGCCATATTCAGGAAAACCCAGAATATCCTCTGCTGTCTAAAGATGGAGATGTGATAATTGGAGGTATCTTTGCAATACATGATGGTACACAGACTGGGTCACTGCCATATACTGAAAAACCTAATCCTTTAATCTGCATTAGGTTTGTTTTTATGGAATATTTTACATTTATATACATATATATATATATATATATATATATATATATATATATATATATATATATATATATATATATATATATATATATATATATTTGTTTTTTTAGGAAACCTGCATTGTATTTGTACATGTGTGTGTCTTTTAGGTTTTATTTAATATTAAATATTATTTGAAATTTCTCATTATTTTTTATGTATATTTGTAGATTTATCCTCAGTGAATTACGCCTTGCTCAGACCATGATTTTTGCAATCGAAGAAATCAACAGAGACAACAGCTTGCTCCCAAATATCTCAATTGGTTACAGGATTTATGACAATTGTCTCTCAAGATTGTTCTCTATGAAGGCAGCCATGGCTTTGATGAATGGTATGGAAATAACAGCAGATGGTGATTGCACTGGACAAGCCGCAGTACAAGCCATCATAGGGGAGTCAGAGTCTTCTCCTACTATAGCACTTGCAAAAACTACAGGGCCTTTTAAGATCCCAGTGGTAAGGATCAATTATTTAAATAATTATTTTAAAACAATTTATTTCATTGTTACAAGACACTGGAAATATGCATGAGATGATTATCTTCATTTATAGAGCAATATCTACAGTTAAATCAAATATCCATTCTTATCTATTTAGACTCCTCTGAGATGAGTCTCTTTAGCCTCAACAGCTAAGGGAAGCTGAATTTTACTTTGAGACACAATTTTAGTAATTATGTTTAACATCCCATTTTTTTTTTTTGATTGAGGAGTCATAATTGCATGATTACTCAAGATATCTGTTTGTTCTTGAAAAAGGCATGTTATTCTTATGGGTGTCACGGTGGTGCAGTGAGTATCATTGTTGTCTCACTGCCCTTGGTTCAATAGTGTACTTGGGTTACTGCCTATGAGGAGTTTTGCTCTGTGTTCTCTCTGTGTTTGTGGGGTTCCTCCGAGTATCTATAAACATGCAGATAGGCAGAATGGCTATAGTAAATTGCCCCTAGGCTTGAAAGTGTGTGTGTGTATTCAGGGATTGTAAAAGCTGCAGTAAAGCTGAATGAATGAATGTTATTACAGATTATTATTTTTCTTTAGTTTGATGCCATTGATTTTCTCCATTAAAACAGGCTCCTGTCATCTAGCTAGGAAAGTAAAAATGTTTTACCTCTCTTTCTGTCCTTAGGTAAGTTATGCTGCCACATGTGACTGTTTGAGCAACAGAAAAGAGTACCCCTCTTTCTTCAGGACCATAGCAAGTGACTTCTACCAGAGTAGAGCATTAGCATATTTGGTCAAGCACTTTGGCTGGTCTTGGGTAGGAGCAGTGAACAGTGATAATGATTATGGCAACAGTGGAATGGCCATTTTTCTAAATGCAGCCAAAGAGGAGGGAATATGTGTTGAGTACTCTGAGAAGTTTGACCGGTCAGATACTGCCAAAATCATGAAAGTGGCAGATATTATTAAGACAGGCACAGCCAAAGTAATTATCATATTTCTTGCCCACTTTGATTTGAAAATTCTAATAAACCAGCTTATTCTAAAAAATGTCACTGGCTACCAGATGATTGGTGTTGAGGCATGGATTACTTCTGTCAATGTATTAACACCAGGAAGTTACAACATACTGTCTGGATCCATTGGTTTTGCTATAGGAAAATTGAACATTGGTGGTTTTGCTGACTATGCTGTCAATGAATTTTGGCAAACCGCAATCCCTTGCTTGCATACAGAGGGAAACATTTCTCAGACTGAAAACAACTGCAGCAAATATAAAGATATTATTCCGTTAAAAAACTACAGTGAAGATATATCTGAACTGAGGTATGCAAATAACCTGTACAATGCAGTTTATGCTGTGGCACATTCTTTACACAGTCTGTTGAGATGCACGGAAAACCAAAGTTGTAAGAAAGACAAAACAATACAACCATGGCAGGTAACACAAAGAAGACAACAAAAGCAGGTCATGTCCATGACTGATATTGTAATGAAATTAATTCTTTTTTTTTCACCTTTGAAGGTTGTTGAGTCTCTAAAAAAAGTAAATTTTACTACCAAATTTGGAGACAACATTTTCTTCGACAGCACTGGGGCAACACCGGCAAAGTATGATGTGGTGAACTGGCAACGAGGGTTCAATGGAGAAGTGCAGTTTAAGGTTGTGGGCTATTATGATGCCTCTTTGCCAAGTGGACAACAATTTGTCCTAAATACTGAAGATATAATCTGGGCTGGAGAGAAAATAGAGGTACATAGTTTACTCATTTTTTTTTAATTAAAAATATATATAGAATATATTTAAATAATAATAATAATAATAATAATAATAATAATAATAATAATAATAATAATAATAATAAATCAGGCCTAATGAGGTTATATTATAAGGAATATCCATGAAATGTTTTACACCAAAATAGTGCTTCAATATATATATATATATATATATATATATATATATATATATATATATATATATATATATATAAAGCACAGAGCTATAAAGCTGTTTATTGTTTTGATAAGTAAACAATTATGGCTCATCAGCTGCATGGAACTGTCAGATAGAAGCTTATAATTCCGGGATTGTATTCATAATGTATTGTTTGCATTAGAAGCCAAGGTCTGTGTGCAGTGAGAGCTGTCCTCCAGGAACCAGGAAAGCTGCACAGAAAGGAAGACCTGTCTGCTGTTATGACTGTATACCATGTGCCGAGGGAGAGATCAGTAACCAGACAGGTAATTTCAGCATTACCAAGTTTCAAAGACAAGTTGTTAATTGTGCATTGTGTATCCTCTTTTTATTATTTAGGATACAGTTCCTGAAAAATGGTATTAATGAATAAAACCATGAGATAAAGTATATTTTTCCTTCCTAATAATAATAATAATAATAATAATAATAATAATAATAATAATAATAATAATAATGATTATTTTGCAGATTCAAATAACTGTGAGCAGTGCCCAGGAGAATTTTGGTCTAATGCTGACAGAGATAAATGTGTGTTAAAGGTCATAGAGTTTCTTTCATTTACAGAGGTTATGGGGATAGTACTGGTAGCTTTTTCTTTAGTTGGAGCGGCATTAACTGTGTTGGTCGCTATTTTATTTCTAACAGCAAAGGACACTCCCATTGTTAAGGCCAACAACTCTGAGCTGAGTTTCCTGCTGCTGTTCTCTCTGACTCTCTGTTTTCTCTGTTCAATTACTTTCATTGGACAGCCCTCTCACTGGTCCTGTATGCTGCGCCACACAGCATTTGGGATCACCTTTGTCCTCTGTATCTCCTGTGTACTGGGGAAAACAGTAGTTGTACTAATGGCCTTCAGGGCTACACTTCCAGGCAGTAATGTCATGAAATGGTTTGGACCTCCACAGCAGAGATTCAGTGTACTTGCCTTCACTCTCATACAGGTTCTTATTTGTGTGCTTTGGCTAACAGTTTCTCCTCCTTTCCCATACAAGAACATGAACTACTACAAGGAAAAGATCATATTAGAATGTAACTTGGGCTCATCTATAGGTTTCTGGGCAGTGTTGGGTTATATTGGTGTTCTTGCTTTCTTGTGTTTTGTTTTGGCTTTTCTAGCTAGAAAGCTGCCAGATAATTTTAATGAAGCTAAATTCATCACATTCAGCATACTCATATTCTGTGCTGTGTGGATCACCTTTATTCCAGCTTATGTCAGCTCTCCTGGAAAATTTACTGTAGCTGTGGAGATATTTGCTATTTTGGCCTCCAGTTTTGCTCTACTATTCTGTATATTTACACCCAAGTGTTATATTATTTTGTGTAAACCGGAACTAAACACAAAGAAAAGTATGATGGGTAAAATGGCATCTAAATCACTTTAAGAAAAAATGTTCAAATCTGCAAACATATACATCATTTTAGCTGAAGACTGTTACACTTGTACACAATGTCAAACATAATCAACTAAATAATATTGAGATATGTTACATCTAATTACATATAATATAAATATGGATTTGAACTGATTAAACTTATCACAAAAAATAACAACTGTGTCTTATGTCTGTCTATGGAAAGAAATTGTTTTCAGTAACATGCATGTATCTAATCAGGAATATAAGCCAATTATTGTCATTATTCCTATTGGCATTAATAATTTGTGATGGACATAAATAATATGTTATAAAATAAATAATAAAATCAAACCTAAATAAAGACACAATAAATCCTAAACTCCACAAACCAAATGTAAAAATTCTTGTACTATGTGATGGATCGTTATCGCTTATTTGGAAGACTCAATGAGTACGTCATATTCATATAATACATATTAAAATAAAGCATTTAACTTTCTATACATTTCATTCTGAAAATCATTATTTTGCACTGTTAAATATGTGGAAATATGAAGAATCAAAGGGAAATGAGGTTGTACTTTAAGTGACGACTTAAAGGAGGCAGTACAGATGGGATCATGCAATAGGAAACTGGGGCTGGGTGGCTTGGCTAGGAATTTAGATGGGACAGAACTGTGAGAATTCATTCACTTGCAAAGCAATCTGATATGTAGCCCTACAAATGCTGTAACTGACGGAGATGATAATGATGGGCAGAGGTCTCCAAAAGGGAAATAATAACTAAGCTCAGGTCAACACACTCCATACTGGTTATGGAGAACAGTAACAAACTGAAAAAAACAGGGAACAGTTCCCAATGTCCCTTGCCAGCCACGAGACACGGAAGGTGTGGTTCACTTTCATGGACAAGGGAATTTGAAGATGGTACAAGACAGGGTTGACCTGTCTCAGCACCATGAAATGGAGCTAACTTCCTAGAGTCCACATGCAAGGGGAGATCTATAACTGACAGCCATACTTGCTGACCAGGAATGGAAAGAAGGCCCCAGACTTGATTGGTGTTTTGCTCTCAAGTGTAGGAGGCTGTTAACAAGGTAGCAAGAGCTTTCTTCCAGGAGCCTCAGCAGCAATGCTTCAGAAGTGCCATGACAGGTACCCCCATTTCAGTCTCTTGCTCAGGAAACAGTGGCAGTGAATACCAATATTGGCACCAAATGGCTGACATACCCAAGGTAGAATGCCAAAGGGAATTGTGGGCATATTCCTCCTAGAAGATGTGGTCGGCCCAAGAGGTGGGATTGGCCAATGTTAGGCAACATAAGGTTACTGTAGATCCTTGTGAACCCTCTCTGTCTGGCCATTAGACTGTGGGTCATGCCCTGAGGACAGACTTACAGTAGCCATTAAAAGCCTACAAAAGGCTTTGCAGAAGTGGATAGCAAACTGGAGGCTGTGATCAGAGACCAAATCCTGGGATTTCCCATGGATCCTCACCACATTCTGCAAGAGCAGCTCAGCAGTCTGTTTGGCCAATAGGAGAGCATGGAGGGGTGAGAACCAAAAGGCCTTAGAAAAGTAATTGACTGCACCTAGGATCACAGAGTTGCCTTGAGAGATCGAAAGATTCTAATAAAATTGGTGGTCAGGTGGTATGATGAGAAGGGAAATGGAAGGGCTCACCACTACTTTTTGCTTTGGGCACACACCTGGCAAGCAGATACATAGTAGCAGAGACCCTGATTGATGGTTGGCAACCAGAAGTGTCTGCATAAGAATTCTACAGTTTTGCTGATACAAGAATGTCCAGTCAATCAGGAGGCATGCCCCGACGTCAAGACCCTGGACCTGGCTGCAGACAGGAGATACAGTTTCTGGAGTGGAGTGAGAGGCAGGTATCACCAATCTGCATGGGCTGCTCATAAGACTCAGAGTGCCCTATGACTACCACGGCAGTGGGCTTGGGTGGGGTACAGTGCTATGAAAAAGTATTTTCATGATTTCTTCTATTTTTGTGTACATCTCATATTAAATAGTTTCAGAAATTAAAACAAAATCTAAGATAAAGGGCAACCTGAGTAAACACAAGATACAGTTTTTAAATGATAATATTTATTGAAGCCAAAAATTGATCTAATACCAAGTGGGCCTGTGTGAAAATGTATTTGCCCCCATAGTTACTAATTCCCCAAATCTATGAAACTGCATTCATAATGGGGTTCAGCTGGAATAGACACAACGGGCTTGACTACTGCAAAACCTGTTCAATTAAAATCAACTCCTAAATATTACTTTTTCAACAGCATGAAGTAAGTTAAAATGTCTTACCCAGTAACACAGACTTCCAAAATTGAAAGAAAATCCAGAAATCATAAGAAAGAAGGTGATTGAAATAAGTCAGGGAAGGATTACAAAGCTATTTCAAATGCTCTGGGACTCAAAATAACCACTATGAGAGCCAACATCTCCAAATCTCACAGTATTGAACCTTCCCAGAAATGGCTGACTTTCCAAAATTCCTCCAAGAGCTCAGTTACTACTCATTCAGGAAGTCACAAAAGACCCAAGGACAACATAAAAGGACCCACAGGCCTCTCTTGCTTCAATATAGGCCACTGTTCAAGGCACTGGGCAAGAAATGTCATCCATGGAAGAGTGGCGAGGTGAAAACCACTGCTAACCCAGAAGAACATTAAGGCCTTTTTGAATTTTGCCAAAACACACCTAGATGATCCTTAAAATTTTTGGGATGATGTTCTGTGAACTTATGAGTCAAAAGTGGAACTGTTTGGAAGACAGGGATCCCAATGCATATGGCATAAATCAAACACAGAATTCTACAAAAAGAACAATCATACCTACACTCATGCATGGCAGTGCAAGTGTGATGGTGTGGGGATGCTTTGTTGCTTCAGGGCCTGGGAAGCTTGCAATAATTGAGGGAAACATGAATTGTGCTCTAGACCAGAAAATCCTAAAGGAGAATATCTGGTCTAGAGTCCGTAAATTGAAACACAGGCCCAACTGGATTATGTAGCAAGACAATGATCCAAAGCATCGGAGTAAGTTCTAGTCCTAGAAGTAAGTGATTAATTATTGGAAGCTTTTGGTTGCAGTTATTGCTGCTAAAGGTGGCAAAATCAGATTTTAATTTTAATTTTAAGGGAGAAATTAGTTTTTCACATGAGTTATAGGTGTTGGATAACTTTTTTTACGTCAATAAAAAAATTAAAACTGTATTGTGTGTTTACTGAAGTTGCGTTTGTTCCCTTTCAAAAGGGAACTCCACATTGCCTTTAGCATAACACTATGGGAGCACCCTTACACACAACCGGCATCTGAAGCTTGTGTAAAATCATGCCTATGTGGCAATGTAGCTCGATTCATAGAAACTATGCCACCCCGAGAAAACGGGAAAAATAACCCAAATAAACACACAAATATGTTCCACTTAGAACAGGCAAGAGGCATGGGTTTCAATCTAAAAAATAAAACAGCAAAACAAAAAGCAAAACAAAGCAGAATAAAACCAAACAAGCACAAAGTAAAAGCCAAGCAAACCGAAGCAGCAAAACCAATCAGAATCAACCAGGCAGCAATGTGGCTCCGCGAGTGAGGGGGAGGAGCTATAAAGAAACGACCACATCTCACTCAGTCCGCTTTAATGCATGCAAAATCGAGGACCCTAAGAACAACAAACAGGTGTTACCACCTCAATTTGGAATGCATGCAGGATCATTTAGCTTGAGTAGTACAATTTACCTACCATGATCCAATGACATAGTACTCACGATGGCACATACGAAAATCATGATAGCTTCTTTAATAGTTGTGATGGCAACAGTTGGCGCTCCGACCCGGGGCTCCGTTAAACTACCATGCTACACAAATGGGGTCCTTGATGGCACACCGCACTGAGAGTGAGCAGCACACCACACCTGCACACAGTCTCGGTAGCCCAATGTCACACTAAACAAGTAAATCACATTGTAAGTGGACAACGCTGGCATCAAACAGCTAAAGGACAAAGCTAAACACACATACCTCTGTAGTCCATAGCAATGAAAGGAAGGGGCGGGTTTTCAACCATGATGCATTCAGGGAAGGCCTAAACCAATGGTTTTCAAAGTGGGGGCCACGGCCCCCTTGGGGGCTGCCAGGGGGCGCCTGTGGGGCCTCAACAATTTGGTATGAAAAATAAATAAATACATAATTTTTTCTTTCTCACTCTCAGACAACCACACACACATGCACACACAATCAATTCCTAATCTAATGTAATGTAAAGATGCAAGATGTAATTATTAATAAAAAAAGGGGGGATATATTAAGAAGTCTGTATTTTTAATGTGTTTTAAAGACGTCTTGCAAAAGGGGGTCCTCGGTCAGATGTTATTGCCATTTGGGGAGCTTTGCCCTGGAAAAGTTTGGGAACCACTGGCCTAAACAATCAGTTATATACAGTGGTAGGAGGATAGCTCACTGGCCACGTAGTTAATAAGGGTGACGTTTTAACGACACACACCCCACTACACCTATTTATAGGCCTGCCATGACCAGGTGACATGACAATTAAGCGCATCGCAATATATATGGTACCTGTGAACCACGCTGTTAGCCTTATTATCTTCCGCGAGACTGCATATCGGTTGTTTGTGTAAAGAAACAAAAAGATGCTTAATTTCCTCTCTATCTTTTCTCAAAATCTCTGGACTTTTCTATACCTTTAAAAAAAAAGACAGGAAAATAAAAAGGAATAAGCGAGATAGAAAAATATGAGTGAGAGAATTCAGAAAGTGTGTTACACCTTGCTCCGGTTTCATCACTGGGATTAGTGCACACTTTCTGTGTGAAGTGTCTAACGATGGAGCATGCGATGGCTCTCTTCTCGAAAGCCGAAGCGAGTTGGGTTTCAGAGGGTCGCGGATCTGGGTCGGCCACTGCTGAGGCAGCTAGCTGTCTCAGGTCCAGGGGATCCCATGGATCCGGAAGAGGAGCTGGAGACGAGTGCTGCTCTATCTCTTGCTCTGTTTTCCAGGTCCGGCTGTACGTTGGATTTTGGAGCTCGTGTCACGACTCCTCCTTCCTCTATGGACAGCCAAAAAAAAAAAACACAGACAAAAATAGAAGTAATAATGACTCCAAGCAGCCAGAAGGATGTGCTAAAAACTGAGAGCAGCATATAAAGAGCTGCTTGAAGTGATTACTAAAGCTAGATGAGCTTTTTCTCCCCAGTGAAAGTAAATCCCTCACACTGCAGAAAACTCCCCTTTCTTCCAGAAGTGCATCACAAAATATCAGACTTCTGGGGGAAAACCATGCATGAGCCGTATTTATAACCCCACGATGTAAAATTATTCGGCCATTATGGGGAATGAACGGCATGGCTATTTAGCTAAGCTGAAGGTGAAGGTGCTTGGGAGCTACCTCTCTCAATTGATGGCAGGTAATTTGTGGGGGCCGGCTTTGCCATCCAAGTCACCATGTAAGGCCACTGTGGCATTGGTGGGCAAGGCCTATGCAGTAGTAGTCTTGCTTGTGGGTCACTGCAGACAAAGACAGTGTTGCAGGCCTACCAAGCAGACCTGCTGAGTGAGCTCGACATATGGCGGCATTCCGCCAGTTCCTTCCCTGGTGTGTCGAGTTCACCCAGGCTTCCACAAGTGGAGCCCGGGCCAGCACTAGTGTGAGGGAGACACAGAAGGTGAGTATGGCAGCCTACCAATCCCCGCAGACAGCCAGGGAACCACACGGCCACAGTCGCAGCCTGCTACTAAGCCTGATCTGAGAGTGGTCATAAAGGCCAAGCAGACAAAGAGGAGCGGTCCTGAGGGGCCTGGCGGGACGTGTCAGGGGACATGGGGTTGTTAGGGCAGTTAGCCCCTAGTGCTACTGTAGGGCCTTCCCTAGCCAAGGCTGTCCCAAGTTTTCAGTGTTCTTTGGTCATCGAGTTGTCAGAGGGCAAATAAAATCTAATGCTTTCCCTTCAATAGAATGTGGAAAAGTTAACATCACTAATAGACCATCTGGCAGCATGGAAACTACTGCCAAATGTGTCTCCATGGGTTCTGTCTACCATAGAAAAGGGTTACCGGGTCCAGTTTAGAGCTCAACCGCCCTCGTTCAGAGGTGTGCTCAACACAGAAGTCAGCACAGACCAGAGCCCCAGCATTAGCACAAGAAGTAAGATCCTACTTGGACAAAGGGGCCATAGAACATGTACCCTGTTCCCTGAGGGAGGGAGGTTTTTACAACCGTTATTTCCTGGTCCGCAAAAAATAGAGGAGTATGCGGCCAATTTTAGATCTGCGTCATCTGATCTGTACTCTTCGGACATACGGGTTCAAGATGCTGACGCCCAAACTTATCGTTCCACAGATTCAGTTTGAGGATTGGTTTGTGACGATAGATCTAAAAGGTGAATATTTCCATGTATAAATATCGCTAGCTTTATCCCCTTGCTCCTTCACAAAGTGCATGGATGTCATTCTGGCTCCATTGTGACTCCAGGGCATCCATGTACTAAACTACCTGGTTAACTGGTTAAATCTAGCATGATCCAGGGAACTGGCGGTTCAACATCAAGATGTTGTTCTTGCCCACATGAAGAGCATGGGGCTCAAGTTGAACCTCAGAAAAATATGCTTTTTCCAGTGCAGTGGACAACTTTTCTAGGGGTTATAAGGATTCTACTGTGATGAGGGCATTTATATCCCCAACATGCGTAGGGTCAATCCTATCAACATTGAGCAAGATAAAGCTGGATCTTGGCATCCCCTCCAGTCTGTATGAGAGACTGTTTGAGTTTATGGCAGCAGCAGCTAACATCATACCATTGGGCCTTTTGCATAGGAGACTGTTTTAGTGGTGGCTGAAAAGTTGGGGGTTTTGTCTGAGGATGAAAGCTCTGAGTATAATCAGTGTCATGCAGCAATGCCTACATGCTCTGAGAATTTGGAATTGTCCCAGGGTTCTAACCTTGGGTCACACTCTAGATGTGACCTTGGCCACATGTGCACCATGGTGTCCAGCCCTAATGGTACGAGAGGAGTGAGGGCAAACCACAGAGTGCAGTGTGTTGTCTCCTCGGAGGCGAACACATCCACTTGTGCTTGGCCAAACCTCCACCATATGGACTCCACCACTTGTGGATTGAGCCACCAATACCTGGGCCTCAGCCCCTGCCTCAACTGGATGTGTTCCCCCACATTCCAGTTGCCCAGAATGTACATTGCACTCACTGACAAAAACTATCCCTTTGCCCAGAGAAGAATTAGTTGTCCCTCCCTGAACAGGGGGCACGAACATAATCCTCCCTGGTGGTCAATATATAAGACCACCACTGTGTTGTCTGTCATTTGAGCTGTGCTGACCTCTCAATTGATGAAGAAGGAATTTCAGTGCTAGAAATATGGCCCAAATTTCTAGGCAATTTATATGCCACTCCAGATGAGGGCTGCTCCAGAGACCATGACAGCCATCTAAGACTGCGCCCAGTTCATGAGGGAGGTGTCTGCCATTACTGTCTTGCGATAAGGAGACACCCCTATATGCTTTTCCCCTGATTGCTCTGCTCCCACAAGTTCTAGCGAGAGTTTGCCAAGATTGTCTACGTCTCCTACTAGTAGCACCTTACTGGACAGCTCGAATATGGTTCTCAGAGACAATATCCCTGCTAGACAGCACTCCTTCGGAGATTCCCATCCTCAGGGATCTACTGTCTCAAGCCGAAGGGCTGATTTATCACCCTTGGCCAGAACTATGGAAACTGTGGGTCTGGCCCCTGAGGGGCACCAGCCCATAGATTCTGGTCTCACAACTGAGGTTATAGAGACCATATAGAATGCTAGAATGCCATCCACAATGAAATTGTGTGCGCTCAAGTGCAACTTTTTGTCTAGTGGTGTGGAGAATGTCAGCTAAACCCAGCTAACTGTGCAATTGCTACAGTCCTGGAGTTCTTACAAGGACGTTTCTCAGTGGTGTTGGCTCTTCCTATAATCAGGGTCTATGTGGCGGCCATTTCACCAGCCATGCCCCTATTGATGGAGACTCTGTCAGGTAACATCCTCTAATTTCTAGGTTTATGCATGGTGTCAGATGGCTAAGGCCCATCTGCATACCACGCATACCTTCCTGGGATCTTTCTGTGGTCCTGGAAAGTCTGTCAGGTGCCACATTTGAGCCCTTAGAGTCAGCCTCTGAGAAGCTTCTGACTCTAAAGATAGCTCTTCTGCTGGCCTTGACATCTCTCAAGCGAGTACGAGATCTACAGCTCTCTGTTGCCCCTTCCTGCCTTGACTTTACCCCTGGATTAGCCAAGACCTTCCTGTATACTAGATCGGCTTATATTCCTAAAGTGCCTACATCTGCTGCCCAACCAGTACTGTTGCAGGCTTTCTGCCCTTCTCCGTTCCTCATACCGGAACAAGATAAATTGCACCGACTGTATCCAGTAAGGGCTCTCTGTACTTACGTCCATGACTCCGGCCAGCGGCGTAAGTCAGAGCACCAGCTGGTCTGCTTTGGCGACGACAGTAGAGGTAATGCTGTGTCGAAGCAGCACATGTCTAATTGAATAGTGGAAGCAATCTCTATCGCGTGTGAGGCACATGGTCTCACTATGCCTCTAGGCATAAGGGGGCTCATTCCACTAGGGGGGTCAGCTCCTCGAAGGCTTTGTTCAAAGGGGTATCCTTACATGATGTGTCTGTTGTGGCAGGATGGTCTACGCCGCACACAATAATTCGATTTTACAGCCTGGATATACATTCTGGCCCGGGCTCAAGTGTCTTGCAGTGACCCTCGGACTTGGCTCTTTTTGAACAGGCCATACCCTCGCTATGACAGAGTTGATATTTTCGTTCCCACAGCGTTCAGCTAATGCAACGTGGAGTTCCCTTTGAAAGCAAACGTCTGGTTATGCGTGTAACCCTGTTCCCTGAGAAGGGAACGAGATGTTGCATAGTTTTGTCTTACTAGGGCATGCCTGTGAATTGCATCTTCGCTTCAGATAATAGAGGCTGACGGCGCGGTTCCCAGGTGTCATTTATATATCACACGACGAGCTTAATTGCCATGTCATCTGATCACGGCAGGCCTATAAATAGGCATGATGTTACACAAGCTACAGATGCCGGTCACGTGCGAGGGCACTTTCCACAGGGTTCAGCTAAGGCAACGTCTCGTTCCCTTTGCAGAGAACAGGTTTACTTGCGTAACCCAGATGTTTTTTTAATATATACTTCATGTTTTCATTGTCCTGAAATTCTGTCCTAGGGCAGCAGTTCAAACAGGGATTGTCCGGGGTGGGATGGATCTTTTAATATGTTCTGGTCTTTTTTGGATAGATGGAACTGTAAAGATTTTCCAGGGAAGGGAGAGAGCAGCCAATAATCTTCTGGTGACTTTCTGGCAGAGTAACAATCCTCTGGAGCACTATCCTTTCTGTTTCTGTGCAGCTGGCAAACCACACACAGATATAATAAATCAGCATGTTCTCTATGGAGTAGTGGTAGAAGGACAGCAGTACTTTTTGGGTGAGGTGGTTCTTCCTAAGGATCCTCAGGAAGTAAAGCCTCTACTGTGCCTTCTTTATCAGTACTGTTAGTGTTTGTTAGTGATCCAGGTTACATCCTCCTCTATGTGCAGGCCCAGGAACCGGAAGTCCGGGACACTATTCACATATTCCCAGTAGTGAAAAGGGGCTGAATATCCATTTTATTTTTCCTGTAGTCTATTATCAGCTCCTGGGTTTTGCTGGTATTGAGGACCAGGTTCTTATCTGTGCACTAAACATACAGCTGCTCCACCTCATCCTGATAAGCAGACTCATTCCCCCCAGAGATGAGCCCCACTATGCTGGTGCCACCTGCAAATTTAATGATGCTGTTGCTGGAGTGGGTGGGAGTGTAGTCATGGGTGTACAGGGTGTAGAGTAGGGGGCTCGGCACACATCCCTGTGGGGATCCAGTGCTGAGACTGATGGCTGAGATGATGTGAGGGTCAAGTCTCACCCTCTGGGAATGATCTGATAGGAAGTCCTTAATCCAGAGGCAGATTGGGTGAGGTAGTGCCAGGTTTACCTGTTTGGTCACCAGTCTGTGAGGGAGTATAGTGTTAAATGCAGAGCTAAAGTCCACAAAGAGCAGCCTACCATAGCTCCCCCACTGCTCTAGGTGGGTCAGGGCAATGTGGAGAGTTGTAGTTCTGGCATTAGCTGTTAGCTCTGTAAGCAAACTGGTGTCAAGTGTGGGTGGGAGGTTTGAGATTATGTACACATACAAGAAATACAACAATGCAACAGTTAAAGACCCACCTCTTCTGTGAAAAAAAAGAAAAAACACCTTACTCTGGCTCTTACAACTTTACTCTGCACACTTTATTTTTTTCTAGAATTCAATTAAAGATCTCTTATAGTAGCACTACTTGTATTGTTCTCTGCTTCATATATCACTTTGCTTGTATTTCATCATTTGTAAGTCGCTCTGGATAAAAGTGTCTGCCAAATGAATAAATGTAAATGTAAATGCAAACAGAAGTTTGACAGCACGTGCACTGGGCCCAGCATGCACAAGCCTAAAACAGTGTTGAGTGGGAACTGTTGACTGAATTAAGATAGGTGCAGCTAACATCTATCCCTTAATGACATCACAAAGCTTACGTACCTCACTGATTTATCCAAACTGAATGTTCATACCCAGAAGACCCAAGGCATGTCTATAAATATGTGAAGAGTATATCTATTGTGGACTGATCTAGCAAAAGCCTTGGACACACATTGTGATGTTTTTCCTTGTACCACTCCTTTCTCTTTGCCTGGCAAAGGAAGAAAATTGTCATATTCTGAAAAACCCAGAATATCCTCTGCTATCTAAAGATGGAGATGTGATCATTGGAGCTATCTTTTCAATTCATAGTGGTACACAGATGCAGCCACTGCCATATACTGAAAAACCTCAACCTTTAATATGCATTAGGTTTGTTGTAGTGGAAATATTTCATATTAACACTGTATATTTATCTGATTTTATTTTAGGAAAACTATATACTATATTTGTGCTTTTGAAGGGTTTTATTTTGACTTTACATTAAATATGTGATTTATATTTTCTTATGCTTTTTATGTATATTTGTAGATTTAACCTCAGAGAATTTCGCTTTGCTCAGACCATGATTTTTGTAATTGAAGAAATCAACAGAAGCAACCATTTGCTGCCAAATATCTCAATTGGTTACAGAATTTATGACAACTGTGTCTCAAGATTGTTATCTATGAAGGCAGCCATGGCTTTGATGAATGGTATGGACATAACAGCGGATTATGCCTGCTCTGGACAAGCAGTAGTACAAGCTATAATAGGGGAATCAGAGTCTACTCCTACTATAGCACTCACAAGAACTACAGAACCTTTTAAAATCCCAGTGGTAAGGATAAATTATTTTAAGAATTATTTAATAATCATCTTTTATAGTTTTAAAAAAAGGACTTTAAATACATACAATAAGTGTCTTAATTTATAGAAATATGTGCAGTTAATTCTAAAATTGTAATTATTATGTTTTAATTGCTATCAGATATGCATGTTTACTCTAGATTGCTATTTGTTTTTGAGCAATATACAGTATCTTATCAGCATTGTTAACATAAGTACACTTCTGGATGTATAGTATCATATAAATCCCATGCAATCATAATATATAAATATTGTTTTTAAAGATTATCATTTTTTTGTTTGTTTTCTATTTGATGAATATACATACAGTATATGAAGTGTATTTGATGAAGAATATTTGATGAAGATAAATATTCAAAAACTTGTAGTAAAGACTAACTAGTAGGAGTAAAAACTAACAAAATGTGCATTAGACATTTTGTCTGTCCTTCTCTACTCAGATAAGTCATGCTGCCACATGTGAATGCCTGAGTAGCAGAAAAGAGTACCCCTCTTTCTTCAGGACCATAGCGAGTGACTACTATCAGAGTAGAGCACTGGGATATTTGGTCAAGCACTTTGGCTGGTCTTGGGTGGGAGCTGTGAACAGTGATAATGACTATGGCAACAGTGGAATGGCCATTTTTCTAAATGCAGCCAAAGAGGAGGGAATATGTGTTGAGTACAATGAAAAATTTGACCGGTTAGATCCTGAGAAAGTCATGAAAGTGGCTGATATTATTAAGAAAGGCACAGCCAAAGTAATTATCATATTTCTTACCCAAGTTGATATGAATATTCTAACAGACCATCTTATTTTAAGGAATGTCACTGGCTACCAAATGATTGGTGTTGAAGGATGGATTACTGCAGTGAACCTAGTAACACCGGCAAGTTACAATATATTGGCTGGATCCATTGGATTGGATGTGGGAAAAATGAACATTGATGGTTTTGCTGACTATGTTATAAAAGAGTTTTGGCAAACATCTTTCCCTTGCTTGAACACTGTGAGAAACATTTCTCAAACTGACAGCAACTGCAACAAATATGAAGATATGATTCCATTTAAAAATTATAATGAAGATATATCAGAATTGAGATATGCAAATAACATCTACAATGCAGTTTATGCTGTGGCACATTCTCTACACAGTCTGTTGAGATGCACAGAAAACCAAAGTTGTGAGAAAAATAAAACAATACAACCATGGCAGGTAACACAAAAGAAGAGGCACAAAGAAGGTTATATTCATGAACGATATTGCCATGAAATGAATACTTGTTTGCATTTTCCTTTGAAGGTTGTTCAGTCTCTAAAGAAGGTCAATTTTACCACCAAATTAGGAGAACAGGTTTGGTTTGACAGCACTGGGGCAACAGCTGCAAAGTATGATGTGGTGAACTGGCAACGAGGGTTCAATGGAGAAGTGCAGTTTAAGGCAGTTGGTTATTATGATGCCTCACTGCCAAGTGGACAACAGTTTGTTCTAAATTCTGAAGATATCATGTGGGCTGGGGAGAAAAGAGAGGTACATGCATTGGGCCTCATTCATCAATCTTTGAGTAAATTTTAGTAAAGTAAAGCATTTCCATAAAATATGGAGATAAATTACAGAGCTGTATTTGTACATTGTTTGCTAATTGTAGTAATTTTAATTTTAGAAAATAAGACTAATTCCACAAATACAGTGTTTTTTTTGTTGTTGTTGTAAAAATTTATGCTCTAAAATGTGATATACATGCCATTGAATATATATGAAATGCTTTCCACAAAAATAGTGCTCTCTAGTTAAAAAAAATTCTCTCTCTCTCTCTCTCTCTCTCTCTCTCTCTCTCTCTATATATATATATATATATATATATATATATATATATACAAAGCTGAAAAGCTTGTGTGTCATCAATGAGCACATTATTGTTACAACAGCTTCATGGAATTGACAGATAGAATGCTATAATTTGAATGTACGGAAACATTTTCTAAATTAAAATAGATTAGTAATAAGTAGATACAATTATTACAATTAATAATGTGAAAAGTACTGATTGTAAGCATAATATTTTGTTCACACTAGAAGCCAAGGTCTGTGTGCAGTGAGAGCTGTCCTCCAGGAACCAGAAAAGCTGCACAGAAAGGAAGGCCTGTCTGCTGTTACGACTGTATACCATGTGCAGAGGGAGAGATCAGTAACCAGACAGGTAATTTCAGCATTACCAATTTTCAAAGACAAGTTGTTAATTGTGCATTTTGTATCTTCCTTTTATTATATAGGATCCAATTCCTGAAAAATAGCATTAATAAATGAATCATGAGATACAGTTTATTTTCCTTCCTAATCAGAACAATGATTATTTTGCAGATTCAAATAACTGTGAGCAGTGTCCAGGAGAATATTGGTCTAATGCCGATAGAGATAAATGTATCTTAAAGGTCATAGAGTTTCTTTCATTTACAGAAGTTATGGGAATTATACTGGTATTTTTTTCTTTGTTTGGAGCTGTATTAACTGTCTTAGTAGCTATTTTGTTTCTAATAGAAAAGGACACCCCCATTGTTAAGGCCAACAACTCTGAGCTGAGTTTCCTGCTGCTGTTCTCCCTGACTCTGTGTTTCCTCTGTTCACTTACATTCATTGGACGGCCCTCTCAGTGGTCCTGTATGCTGCGCCACACAGCGTTTGGGATCACCTTTGTCCTCTGTATCTCCTGTGTACTGGGGAAAACAGTAGTTGTGCTAATGGCCTTCAGGGCTACACTTCCAGGCAGTAATATCATGAAATGGTTTGGGCCTCTACAGCAGAGACTCAGTGTTCTTGCTTTCACTCTCATACAGGTCCTTATTTGTGTCCTTTGGTTAACAGTTTCTCCTCCTTTCCCTTATGAGAACATGAACTACTATAAGGAAAGGATCATTTTAGAATGTAACTTGGGTTCAGCTATAGGTTTCTGGGCCGTGCTGGGTTATATAGGAGTTCTTGCTTTCTTGTGCTTTGTTTTGGCTTTCCTAGCTAGAAAGCTGCCAGATAATTTTAATGAAGCTAAATTCATCACATTCAGCATACTCATATTCTGTGCTGTGTGGATCACCTTTATTCCAGCTTATGTCAGCTCTCCTGGAAAATTTACTGTAGCTGTGGAGATATTTGCTATTCTGGCCTCCAGTTTTGCTCTACTATTCTGTATATTTACACCTAAATGTTATATTATTCTGTTTAAACCTGAACTAAACACAAAGAAAAATATGATGGGTAAAATGGCATCTAAATGACTTATTCAAATGACTAAAGTTATTCAAATTTGCACACATATACATAATTGTTTAAGCTATGCTAAAGCTTGTTGAACCTGGACACTCAATTGAATATACTCAACTAAATAATATTTTTATGGTAAATCACATTATGTATATATATAGTCTGTACATATAATTGAACAGATTGATTCTACATCTACTATCGTTCAGAACAGATTAAATTTACCATAGAGACTCACAATTGTTTTTTATCTGTATCCATAGAAAGCCATTTTGTATTCAGCAAAATGCATGTATGTAATCAGGAATTTAGGAAAATGATCTTACTGGCATTAACAATTCAACAGTGATATCATATTGATAGGCCCAAATGTATACTGTATAAACATAAACCAACCTATCAGTCAATATATAAACAAACAAATAAACAAGTTTTGCAATAACAGAAAAAATAATAAACTTCACAAACAAAATCTTAAAATTCTTGTACTAGATGATGGTTTGTCAATCAATGGCTATAAGGAAGCTAGTCCCATGTTAATCAGTGACAGCAGTCAGCACCACAGGAAAGCCTAAGAAAAGAGCAAAGCAATTGACTTTGCCATTTACAACAGCTTTGGATCATGTAGGGCCGGACTGGGACATCATTTCAGACTGGGAGTCTCACACTTATGTAGGCCACCCCATATTCCCACAACAAAATTTTTAATTATAGCCAACCCATAATAACAAACAAGCAGCTTAGAGGTAGTGAAGCAGTCCTGATTTATTTCAGCTTACATGGGTCTTCATAGAACATTTTAATAAGCATTTAAACACCAGAAGTACAAAGCTGCCAGTAATTATCTACTTCTCACTCACAAAAGTACATTAAATGCAGAAGAGAGATAAACAAAAGACTTATCTTAGAAGGTCAGCAGGTAACGCAAGACTTCACTGTTATCAGCAACTTCATCAATAATGTTGTCAATGTCAATTCCAACAATTATCACCCTTTTTGTTGACATTAACATGTAAGCCTCAAGGTGTTCTTGATTAATAGAGGTCCTAGGTCCAGAACTGTCTCCACATTATTGGAAAATTACACCTTTTTAACCTCAGTCTAATTTGTGAGCACAGAATCTAATTTTCTTTTAGTTCAAATTAAAGTATACCATTAGAGCAATGTGTTGTTTTTGTAGACTTAAAAATACTTAAAATACCTGAGTATTTAACCATCCTATATTTCTTACAAATATATTAAAGAATATTTCATTTCTCTTATTTTACTTCTAACTGACCACTGCACTGAGCTAGTGCCAGGTTGACTCTCTCCACCTTATTGTGAAAAATAGGAGAAAAAAGTTTAAAGTTTTTTTCAACCTCACTTATGGGCAGACACAACTTTCTAAATTGCCTAAATATCTTAGTACAATAACAACCACATTATGACAATTAAAAAAAAAATCTAATAAATCTAATACCATGATATTACCTTTTATGGCTCATAGCTTGGAAAAGTGGTTGTTGTTGTTGTTGTTGTTTTTATTTGCCTTAGCTGTATTTGCAATTTCAAAATTTCAAATAACAACATGGAGGGTTCCCTAAACATACTGCATGTCAATTTGGATATTTGATATAGCGTAGCATTGAGATAGTAATATATATATATATATATATATATATATATATATATATATATATATATATATATATATATATATATATATATATATAGCATTATAGATTAAAGATAATGCCTTCCTTTAGCATATTTAGAGTGATGACAGTAATAGTCATAGTAGTGGAAATGTGGTTAATACATAATTACTAAGATAGAAAACACAAAGCTACAGTATTTACCGATGAGACTGACCTGCACTTAAAGCCCTGAACTGGTCAGTAATTTTGTTACATTTCATGGCTTCTTTTTAGATGGCTTTCCTTTTGTGTACCCTTTCCCTCTCTGCTCCACCTCTTCATCCTCATTCTGTGCATTGATGACTATGTTAGAAACCATTCACTGGAGCTGAGGTGAATATTAGTGTTCATGGTTCAGATATATGATTTATTATTGATTTATTTTCAAATGCTGAATTTGTAAATGATCATTGAGTACATCAGACACGCAATAATATAAAATAATAATCATTATATAAATGTAAAAAAAAAATTAATGAAGATAATTAATGCTATGTCTACACCAAAAGGAAACAAAAAACATAAAAGTTTATTTTATTATTTAAAATAAAAGCTGTATTTTTTTTTTTTTTTCGAAAAAGGCAGTTTGTCAGCCAAATATCCTCACAAGATCACCTCCGTCATACACTCCTATCCTTGTGGGCAAGGAGTCCCCACCAATATATAAATACAAGCCCCCTATTTTACTGTAAAACTGTATATCTGATAAAATCTGCCTTTTGTGAAATCTAATTCTTGGACATACATTCTTTTCAAAAAGTACTGGAACAGCAAGGCTATGTCTAGTGTTTTCACTATACATTGAATACATTTGGGTTTAAGATCAAAAGATGAAGATGAGACCATAGATCAGAATTTCAGTTTTCATTTCCTGATATTTACATCTTTTAAGGGAGCAAAAGTATAGGAACAGATAGTCTTAAAGTAATTTAAAGTAACACTTAATATTTGGTTGCATATCCCTTGCTTGCAATAATTGCAATTGACATCACCATCATCACATCATCAATACAGATGAGTTAGCTCATTCCAGAAGTAGGCATGCAAGCCTATGCCATGACACTACCTCCACTGTGGTTGGCTGATGTTCTATGTTTTGGATCATGGACAGATTATTTCTTTCTCCACACTTTGGCCTTTCCATCACTTTTGGTGGATGGAATGGTAATGAAATTACTTTCCTACCACAGACCACTCCCTGGTCTCGATGTTGGTTTATCCTTTTTAACAACAAATACTGTCTTCAATATGAGATGATAGATCAGAATTTGAACATTCATTTCCTGATATTTGTATCTAGATCATTAAACAACTTAAAACATGGCACCATTTGTTTGAACCCACCTATTTTTCAAGTGATCAACAATATTGGAGCATGTGACTGACTGTTTCTTGTTGCTCATATGTGCTCTGTTAGATTGATTTTTTAAAATAATTAATAGATTGGGGTTATGTCTGGATTACACATGTAACCCTGTTCACTGAGAAGGGAATGAGACATTGCGTGAGCTCCATGCTGTGGGAAGTGCCCTTGCACTCAACCGAAATCTGAAGTCTGTGTAAAATCATGCCTATTTATAGGCCTGTTGTGGTCAGGTGACATGGCATTTCATGCAACGCGTGACTTTAAAACGACACCTGTAAACCACGTCATCAGCCTCTATTATCTGAAGTGAAGACATGATTCAAAGGCATGCCCAAGTATGACAAATCTACACAATGTCTCATTCCCTTCTTAGGGAACAGGGTTACATGCGTAACCCAGATGTCCCATTTCAGTAGGAACTCAATGATGCATGAGCTTCACACTGTGGGAACGATTATACCCACACCGTCATGCTGAAGGAATGGTCTGTCACAGAGGGTCCATAAATAGGGGAGTGGCTGGGCAAAATGGTGGCCACGTATAACCTAATTGTATAAGGAGCCAACCTTGCTAAGAAATGTTCCAGTAAGAACTCCAGGACTGTAGCCATTGCACAGTTTACTGGGTCACACTGTTCCTAGCATTTTACATGGTCTCTACAACCTCAGTTGAGACACCAGAATCTATGAGCTGATGCCCCTCAGGGGCCAGATGCACAGTTTCCATTGTTCTAGCCGTGGGTGATAAATCAACCCTCTCGCTTGAGACAATAGATCCCTGCGAATGGGAATTCTTTGGGAGTAGGAGATATTATCTTAGAGAACCAAATTTGAGCTGGCCAATCTAGTGTCTCAAATCAGCTTTACAGAAACATATAAACACAGAATACAGATTTTAAGTGTGTGAATTTATCCCTATTGAGCAAGCTGGTGGTGGTGGCAAGTTGATATAAGGTAGAAACTTTGAGAGGAACCAGACTCAGAAGGGAACCCATCCTCATGAGAGTAACAACAGATAGTGTGAACGTAAAGGAAAGTTCATTATGGTTTTTATATGAAGTCCTAAGGCCATAGCAGCAACCATAGTCCCAGCAACCACAGCGAAAATGTCCATGTGAAATTGCGGTCCAAAACCATTTCCATGGTACTTCAAGTGACACCACCCTCAGCAATCTCCAGGCTGCACTGCTTGGGGTCATCCTCAGTGGCAGAATGTAGCCTCCAGTTGACGAGAGCTCCATCTAGAGATTGGGCATTAGGATGGATCAGGCAGGTCCGAAGAGCAGAAAGGGTCAAGATCACTGGCATTTCCATAATATCATGTGTGGCCCGACAGAACGAGAGAGGGAGAAGGAAGTAAAGAGAAGGAGACATTGTTAGGTATGCTTACTATGCCATAATGATTAAGACAGTAAAAAGTATGATCTTGGTCAACTCTTGCTAGAGCCTGTGGGAGGAAAGCGATTTGGGGGAAAGGCATACAGATACGACCTTGTATACGTGCACACCATCGTGTCCAGCCTTGACCTTTGTTTTTAGCGTGGGAGGAGTGAGCGCAAACCACAGCAGGCAGCATGTTGTCTCCTCATAGGCAAGGTGAACACATCCACTTCCCATCAGCTGAACCTCCGCCGTATGGACTCACCCACTTGGATGTGGATGGAGCCTCCGATCCCCAGGCCTCAGCCCCTGCCTCAACAGAATGTCTGCCCCACATTCCAGTTGCCGGGAATGTACAATGTACTCACTGACAAAACATCCCCTCCACCACAGGAGAATTAGTTGAGCCTGTCTGAACTGGCGCAAATGTAATCCGAGAAAGTACAACACGTTTTGATCATATATGGTATATGTTCGCTAGCAGAAAATAGGAAGTTCATATGATGACATGTTTACTGGCACGTACACAACAGACGGATCAGAAAAGTTCATGAGACAGAAATTAAACTATAACCTAAACATACTTATACATATCTGAGGGAATAGTGAATAGAGAGTTTCCAACAGTGTCATTGGAAATAGTGTCTGCCATGTGGCAGGGACTTGATCTTGGAAGATCCTCTTCCTACATCAAAAGAGAGAAAGAAAGTAAAGCAGACAATACAGTCAATGTGTCAGTTCAAGGATAGGCCAGGGACTGATTCCTCAGATGAGGAGTATACTTGCCAGTATGATTTCCAAAAGATGGTACTGTTCTACAAATTGGTAATGTCTCAGCAAAAGGGCATTCATTATACACCATGTACATCTAAAAGCCTCTCCAGTCTTTGTCCAATTGCTCACGAGTCCCATCCCATGAGTAGGTGTGATCCCATATAGAACCAGGTTCAAGAGTTGGATCAGGGGGACTTGATACTATCCAAGTCTAAATTCAAGGCCATGGACTCCAGACAGGGATCAAAGGAAAATAGATATGGAAATTCTAGAAGGAGAATGAGTTGCAGAGAACAAGAGGAAGCAGGAAATGGAAGTTAGAAAATGAGATGCAGAGAATGAGGGTGACCAAGAAACAGAGATGATAAGGGAAAGAGATGTGAGGAAATCTCAGAGGTTAGAAAGCCAAAGAGACATGCTCACCTATGAAGCTCTGGGGAAACCATTGGAGAGCAGACCTTGGAGAGCAGAGGTGAAGTCACCTTGGTACAGATAACCTTATATGTACCCCTCATGATGATGCCTTCTATTATCATTACTTGCCTAATCATCCTGGCTGTTATTGTTTTCACTACACATATTAAAGAAGTGCAAGTGCAAACAATCAGTAGAAAATAGTAACATAGATATCAGGATCTAAAAAATGTAGAGGCGGGTGTAGTGGGTTGGAAAATTAAACACGCACACACACAAGAAAAAGACACCACTCTATTTTTTAATAGTTTTAATTTCATCAATATCTTTCTTATTACTTTTTCATTATAAGGACTCAAGGTCAAAAGCCTGTTCTATTTTGGAAACATAAAGAAACAGTGTTTCATATACTAGGGCACATATTGCTGGTGGGGAGGCATTGCACAGGTGTGGTTAAGGCCAAAGGAAGAAGTGCAATTAAACAGCATGGTCAGAGCTCGCACTAAGCCTGTCTTTTCATTTTGTATAGGTGAGCAACATGTACAAAACTGTTAAAAATATTACATTACATGTGTCTATGTTTAAAAGAGATGTGCAGTGACTTGTACTTAAAATACACTGTATTTTATGGAAATGTGCAGACTGCTCTAAGAATACGATATTTGTTTAAATATTTCAATTTGAAATAGAATAGAATAAGTTGAGACCTATTAAAAAGTGTGTATTTGTCAGTTAAGGGAGAGCTTGTTTGTTTGTTTGTTTGTTTGTTTGTTTTATGTGAGATGACTCTGTGAATATGCTTATCCATATTGGCATCCAGTGTTATTGGTTTCTGAGCCAAAATGGGAAAACTGAGATAGTCCATGAGAAAAAGGACAAAAAAGCTATTTATTGGTTTTCTATAAAGTGTATTGGTGAGTATTAGTGAAAAGATATGTGGGGTTGATAACCCCGATTTAGTTTGTATGTAAAGCAGAGTGAAACTGAATATTGCAAAGATGCGATTGACATATGGATGAAAGAGACACCCTAAAATGCACTTATTTTTGAATTGCCTTGAAATGTCTTGTTTTATTAAAATGTATTTATTTATTTAAAGACAAGACCATAACTTGCATTAATCTTGTCTTCCAATCTATTGTTCATTTTCTATAGTTTCTAGAGATTTCATAAATTTCAAACCCAACTCTGCTCCGCAGTGGGTAACAATCACACAAACACAAAATAAAGTGATGCAAATAGATTGGCCACACAGCTTGCCAGCTCATGCAGGCCCAGAATAAACAAACCTCCAATACTGGTTGCAAATAATTTGTGTGATCACTGTTGACAGTAATGTCATGAGATATAACTGAAAGAAGCAGGTGCCATCCTGTCCCTTAATGACATCACAACGTTTACCACCTTTCTTATTTGTCCAAACTGAATGGTCATACCCAGAAGACCCACTGCATTTCTATAAATATATGAAGTCTACAGTATATGTGTTGATGACTGATCCAGCAAAGCATTAGTCAATATTTGTGATGTTATTACTTGTACTACTTCTTTCTCTTTGCCGGGCAAAGGGAGAAAATTGCCATATTCTTGAAAACCCAGCATATCCTCTGCTATCTAAAGATGGAGATGTGATAATAGGAGCTATCTTTTCAATACATGGTACACAGACGCAGTCACTGCCATATACTGAAAAACCTCAACCTTTAATCTGCATTAGGTTTGTTGTAGTGGAAAATTTCACACTGGAGTTGTTTTTAAGGAAAGCTGTATTGTGTTTCTCTTCTGTATTTCTTTTAGTTTCCTTGTAGAATTAAATACATCATTTAAATTTTTTAATAACATAATGTATATTTGCAGATTTAACCTTAGAGGATTACGCCTTGCTCAGTCCATGACTTTTGCAATCAGTGAAATCAACAGAAACAACCACTTGCTCCCAAATATATCAATTGGTTACAGGATTTATGACAGTTGTGGCTCAAGACTGTTAACTATGAAGGCAGCCATGGCTTTGATGAATGGTATCGACATTACAGCAAAAGATGCCTGCTATGGACAAGCAGTGGTACAAGCCATTATAGGAGATTCAGACTCTACTCCTACTGTCGCACTCACAAAAACTACAGGACCTTTTAACATTCCAGTGGTAAGGAGTAATGCTTTTAATAATTATTTAATTATATTTTTTAATACAAATGAGATGACTCTCTCTTTATTTATATAGGAATACCTACAGTTTATATCTATTTCTATATATTTACTAATCATAATCTTTCTGAACAGAGTCTCTTTAGCCTCAACAGCGAAAAGAAGCTTAACTGTAGTACTCCAGTAAATTGTAGTATTGTCTTTAATATTCCATCAAATGCCCATGTTTAATCTATATATCTTGCAATGTATGTTATTCTTATGAGCAACTGAGTGGGGTAGTGGATAATATTGTTGCCATACAACTTCAGGGTCCTGGATTCAATCCTGTGCTTGTGTTAATGTCTGTGCAGAGTTTTTCTGACCAAAACATGCAGACTGGCTACACTAAATTGCCCCTAGATGTGAAAGCACGTGCAAATGTGTGTGCATGGTGTCCTGCAATGTAAGGTGAATTCTCATGCCTTACAAGCAGTCTTTCTGCAATTGGCTCTGGCTTCACCACAACCCTGACCAGGATGATTGTTTACAAATGAATCAATGAATGTTATTCTTACTACCAGTATTGCTTACAATATTATACTTTTGGAATTAATAAGGTACAAAATACATCAACTTTGTTTTCACAGACTGATATTCTTTTGTGTTGTTTAGTTTGATGTAGATATATTTCCCTGTTAAAATAGGCTTCTGTCAAATTTTCTATTGCTAACAGCAAATAAACATGTAAATACTTTGCTTTAAGATGCTTCAAAAGAGGCTGCAATTTTTTTCTCTCTCCTCAGATAAGTTATGCTGCCACATGTGAATGCCTGAGCAACAGAAAAGAGTACCCCTCTTTCTTCAGGACCATAGCGAGTGACTTCTACCAGAGTAGAGCGTTGGCATATTTGATGAAGCACCTTGGATGGTCTTGGGTTGGAGCTGTGTACAGTGATAATGACTATGGCATCAATGGAATGGCCATTTTTCTGAATGCAGCCAAAGAGGAGGGAATATGTGTTGAGTACTCTGAGAAGTTTGTCCGATCAGATCCTGCCAATATAATGAAAGTGGCAGATATTATTAAAAAAGGCACAGCCAAAGTAATTATTCTATTCCTCGCCCACTCTGATATGAACATTCTAATAGATCAACTTATTCTAAAGAATCTCACTGGCTACCAGATGATTGGTGTTGAAGCATGGATTACTGCTGTCAATCTGGTAACACCAGCAAGTTATAACATACTGTCTGGAGCCATTGGATTTGATGTGGGAAAATTTAACATTGTTAGTTTTGCTGACTATGTTATAAATGAATTTTGGAAAACAGATTTCCCTTGCTTGCATACAGAGGGAAATATTTCTCTAACTGAAAACAACTGCGGCAAATATGAAGATATGATTCCATTTAAAAACTACAATGACGATATAGCAGAATTACGATATGCAAAAAACATCTATAATGCAGTTTATGCTGTGGCACATTCTTTACACAGCCTGTTGAGATGCACAGAAAACCAGAGTTGTAAGAAAGACAAAACAATACAACCATGGCAGGTAAAACAAAGAAGAGAAGCAAAACATGCTCTGTTCATAATTAATATTGTCATAAAATGTATACATTTTATGTTTTCTTTACCCTTTGAAGGTTGTTGAGGCTCTAAAAAAGGTAAATTTTACTACCAAATTAGGAGACCATGTTTGGTTTGACAGCACTGGGGCAACAGCTGCAAAGTATGATGTGGTGAACTGGCAGCGAGGGTTCAATGGAGAAGTGCAGTTTAAGGCAGTGGGTTATTATGATGCCTCACTGCCAAATGGACAACAATTTGTCCTAAACACTGCAGATATAGTGTGGGCTGGAGAGAAAAGAGAGGTACATGCATTGGGCCTCATTCATCAATCTTTGAGTAAATTTGAGTAAAGTAAAGCGTTTCCATAAAATATGGAGATAAATTACAGAGGTGCATTTGGTGTTGTGCATCCAGTGCATAATGAGGTCAAAAGAAAATTGTTTATTGCTTATCGACAGAGTTTCTCTGCCACTAGGGGAGGCCAAACCAAGCTTACAAATGAGGATTTCACACACATGACAAGATTCCAGTCCAGTGAATTGAAGTTTATTTTAGTTAGTCTTCTTATACATAAATTTAGTCACACAGGAGTAGGATACAAAAGTCTTTCTGAATTCACACAATTTTTAGAAAAACCTATATTTTTTGTGTAATCACTAATATGAACAATTTATCCATAAATTTCAAACAAGCTATATTTGCTGAACTTTATGTGAAAAGTACTGATTGTAGCCATAATATATTTTTCACCTCAGAAGCCAAGGTCTGTGTGCAGTGAGAGCTGTCCTCCAGGAACCAGGAAAGCTGCACAGAAAGGAAGGCCTGTCTGCTGTTATGACTGTATACCATGTGCAGAGGGAGAGATCAGTAACCAGACAGGTAATGTCAGCATTACCAAGTTTCAAAGACAAGTTGTTAATTGTACATTTTGTATCCTCCTTTTATTATTTAGGATACAATTCCTGAAAAATAGCATGAATAAATAAACTTGTGAGTTAATTTATATTTCTTCCTAATAAGAATAACCATGATTATTTTTCAGATTCAAATAACTGTGAGCAGTGCCCAGGAGAATATTGGTCTAATGCTGTTAGAGATAAATGTGTGTTAAAGGTCATAGAGTTTCTTTCATTTACTGAAGTTATGGGAATAATACTAGTATTTTTCTCTTTGTTTGGAGCTACATTAACTGTGTTAGTAGCTATTTTATTTCTAAAAGAAAAGGACACTCCTATTGTTAAGGCCAACAACTCTGAGCTGAGCTTCCTGCTGCTGTTCTCCCTGACTCTGTGTTTCCTCTGTTCACTTACTTTCATTGGACAGCCCTCTCACTGGTCCTGTATGCTGCGCCACACAGCGTTTGGTATCACGTTTGTCCTCTGTATCTCCTGTGTACTAGGGAAAACATTTGTTGTGTTAATGGCCTTCAGGGCTACACTTCCAGGCAGTAATGTTATGAAATGGTTTGGGCCTCTACAGCAGAGACTCGCTGTGCTTGCTTTCACTTTTATACAGGTCCTTATTTGTGTGCTTTGGTTAACAGTTTCTCCTCCTTTCCCCTATAAGAACATGAACTACTACAAGGAAAAGATCATATTAGAATGTAACTTGGGCTCAGCTATAGGTTTTTGGGCAGTGTTGGGTTATATAGGGGTTCTTGCTATCTTGTGTTTTGTTTTGGCTTTTCTAGCTAGAAAGCTGCCAGATAATTTTAATGAAGCTAAATTCATCACGTTCAGCATACTCATATTCTGTGCTGTGTGGATCACCTTTATTCCAGCTTATGTCAGCTCTCCTGGAAAATTTACTGTAGCTGTGGAGATATTTGCTATTTTGGCCTCCAGTTTTGCTCTACTGTTCTGTATATTTACACCTAAATGTTACATTATTCTGTTTAAACCTGAACTAAATACAAAGAAAAATATGATGGGTAAAATGGTATCTAAATCACTTTAAGGAACATGTTTTCTAAATTTGCAAACATATAAATTATTATTTTATCTAAAAATTGTTGAACTTGGACACACAATGTCAAATGTAATAAAGTAAATAACATATACTGTAGATATCTTACTTCTAATTACATTTACTCTGCATATGAATGAGAAATTAAACCTATCAAAAAAATTTGCAATTGGTCTTATCTCTGTCTGTAGAAATTTGTTTTATATTCAGCAAACTGCATATTTGTAATCACTGATATATGACAATTTACTATTTCACACAAAGAATATATGTCAATTTTCATTCATTTTCATTGATTTATATGTCCCATCTTAATAGGCCCCAAAATATTCAATCAATCAATCAATCAATCAATCAAATCACATTCATAAATCTGTCTAAAGAATAAAGAACAATCTTACAAAACTGCTTGTATTTAATTAAAATCAATTCAATTGTATTTGTTTAGCACTTGGAACATTGGACATTGCCACAAAGCAATTTTTACAGAAATATATAAAAATTACACAAATAAGTTTTCAATTCGTAAATTTATCCCTAATGATCAAGCCAGAGACAACATTTGCGAGGAAAACTCCTAGAGATGATATGAGGAAGAAACCTTGAGATGTACCAGTCTCCAAAAGGAACCCATCCTCTTCTGGGTGACATTTTCCTTCTAGAACTGTGTTCCCTTTCAAAGGGAACTCCATGTTGCATTTAGAGGAATGCTATGGTTAGCACCCTCACGTGTGACCGGCGTCTGAAGCTTGTGTAACATCATGCCTAATTTATAGGCTTGCCTTTATCAGTCGCAATTAATGGCAATTAAGCGTGTTGTGTGAGATATATATATATATATATATATATATATATATATATATATATATATATATATATATATATATATATATATATATATATATATATACACACATACACACAGCACCTGTGAATCATGCCGTCAGCCATATTATCTTCAGCGAGACTGCTTGTTAGTCTTTTGTGTAACACTTGCAAAAAGACGCTTCATTTCCTCTCTGTCTTTTAAAAAAAAATATCTTGAATTTCTATCCCTTTAAAAAAAGAGAGAGAGAGAGAGAGAGAGAGAGAGAGAGAGAGAGAGAGAGAAAAGAGTTAGAGTTAGAGAGAATTCAGGAAGTGTGTTACACATTGTTCCCGTTTCATCATGGGGGAAATGGACACACTTTCTGTGTGAAGTGTTTAGGGATGGAGCATGCCACAGTAGCCCTCGAGGAGTCTGACTGTGAGCATTATGAATGCTTTACAATTAGGCAGCTCCGCTCGTGACTCGCTCTCTTCTCAACCTAAGGGAGGTTTCAGAGCCTTGTGGATCTAGCCCAGCCACTGCCAAGGCAGCCAACTGGCTCAGGTCCTGGGGATCCTGTTTGGATCTGGAAGAGGAGCCAGAGACGAGCGTGGCTCTATCTCTTGCTCTCTCATCTGCGTCCGGCTCTCCGCCTGACTTTGGAGCTCGTGTCGCGACTCCTTCCACTATGGAAAGCCAAAACACCCTCTCTGACTCAGAGGAGCCAGTAGGGGGTGCCATTGCACCAAAAACCGAGAGCAGCTCTCAAGCATATAAAGAGCTGCTTGAGGTGATTACTAGGGCAGTTGAAAAGCTAAATATTGATTGGCCTGGGGAAGAGGAAGTGGTTCATAGCAGGCTGGATGAACGCTTCCTCCCCAGTGAAAATAAATCTCCCTCACACCGCAGAAAACTCCCCTTTTTTTCCCAGAAGTGCATGATGAAATATCACACTTCTGGGAAAACCATACACTAGCCATGTTTTATAACCTGGTGAGAGCTGATTACTCGGCTGTCGTGGGGAGTGAGCAGCATGTCTATTTTGCTATGCCGAAGGTGCAGGAGGCGCTTGTAAGCCACCTCTCTCCATTGACGGCAGGTAAGCTGTCAGGACAAAGATGGTGTCCTTGCTGGATGCCCCTGTTAAACCTAATGGCCTGTGTGGCAGTGTGGTTAATGCAATCACCGACAGGTTTCGCGAAGCAAAAGAGCAAATGGTGGCATTCAGCCAGTTCCTCTTCCATCGTGTCGAGTTCGCCGCGGCATCCATCAATGGCCAGCTCTAGTTCAAGGAAGGCACAGAAGGCAAGTGTGACTGGGCGGCCACAGTCGCAGCCTGCTAATAGCCCTGATCTGAGAATGATCATAAAAGCCAAGCAGGCAAGGAAGTAGTGGTCCTGATGGGCCACGGAGGGACGTATTAGGGGACATGAGGTTGTCAGGGCTGATAGTGCCCAGTGCTACTGTAGGGCTTCCCCTTGCCAAGGCTGTCCCAAGTTTTCAGTCTTCTCTGGTCAGCGAGCTGTCACAGGGCAATGAAAATCTGATGATTTCCCTCCAACCGAATGTGGAAAAGTTAACTTCATTTAAAGACCATCTGGCAGCATGGAAACTACTGCCAAATGTCTCTCCGTGGGTTCTATCTACCACAGAAAAGGGTTACCGGGTCCAGTTCAGAGCTTGACCCCACAGTTCAGAGGTGTTCTCACCACAGTAGTCAGCACAGAGCAGAGCCCAACGTTAGTGCAGGTAATAAGATCTCACTTGGACTTCAAACAAACTTCTTTCATGTTGTCATTATGGGGTATTGTTTGTGGAATTTTGATGAAAATAATGAATTGAATCCATTTTGGAATAAGGCTGTACCCCCGGATTAGCCAAGGCCTTCCTGTATCCTAGGCCGGATTATATTCCTAAAGTACCTACATCTGCTGCCCAGCCTGTGGTTTTTGCAGCCTTTCTGTCCTCCTCTGTTCCTCACACTGGAACAAGAGAGAATGCACCTGCTGTGTCCAGTAAGGGCTCTCTGTACTTACGTCCACCACTCTGGCCAGTGGCGTAAATTGGAGCAGTTGCTGGTCTGCGTTTGCAGCGACAGAAGTGATGATGCTGTGTCAAAGCAGCACATCTCTAATTGGATAGTGGAAGCAATCTCTATCGCTTATGAGGCACGTGGCATCGCTACGCCTCTGGGCATAAGGGCTCATTCCACTAGGGGGGTCACCTCCTCAAAGTCTTTGTCCAAAGGGTTATCCTTACAGCATGTGTGTGCTGCTGCAGGGTGGTCTACGCCACATATATTCATTTGATATTACACTGGATATTCATTCTGCTCCGGGCTCGAGTGTCTTGCAGTGACCCTCGAACTTGGGTCTTTTTGAACAGGCCGTATCCTTGGTATGATGGAGTGGGTATTCATGTTTCCATAGCATTATGCTAAATGCAACGTAGACTTCCCTTTGAAAGGGAACATCTGGGTTACCCATGTAACCCTGTTCCCTGAGAAGGGAACAAGACATTGCGTAGCTTTGTCATACCGAGGTAGGCCTGTGAATTGTGTCTTCGCTTCAGATAATAGAGGCTGATGGCATGATTCACAGGTGCCGTGTATATATATATATATATATATATATATCAAACGACGCTCTTAATTGTCACATCACCTGATCAAGGCAGGCCTATAAATTGGCATGATGTTACACAAGCTTCAGATGCCAGTCGCACACGAGGGCGCTTCCCATAGCGTTATGCTAAATGCAATGTCTCGTTCTCATCTCAGGGAACAGGGTTTCATGTGTAACCCAGACGATCTGTGGGGTCCAGACGAACTGGCGCTTCCAGTGGCCAGTTCTTGTCAAGATACATAGAACTAGAAAGACAATACATGACCATAATTATCAAGTTTTGTGATGATAAATAAATGCTAGTTGTTTAAAATGCCTGTTGAAAGCTGATTTGGTGAAAGCATCCATAGTTCACTGATGATTAAAAATCCAGTTACAGATCAGGAGATCAATGCAGCACACCACATATCAGCCCTTTATTTTGCACTTTTTGGTTCCTGAGATACTTTGGAAACTGTGGGGCTACCATTACATTTTGGACATGGTCAATGCCCACATGTTTAATAAAAACTGTAGCCCTGAGGAAAGCAAAGGCTTAAGGCATTACCAAAGAGCCTCACCTCCTTCCTCCTCAGTTGCTGAACTGAAGAAACTTCTCCAGGTATTGATTAGGTTGAGGATTTATAAGGCTGGGACCTCTTATTACTTTATTTACTTTTGCTCTCTAGCATTTTATCTAGCATTTAATATGGTAGCACTAGTTGTATTGTTCTCCACTTGATATATCGCTTTGTTTGTATTTCCTCATTTGTAAGTCGCTTTGGATAAAAGCATCTGCTAAATGAAATGAATAATGTAAATGCAATCCAAACTTCAAAAGGCTTCTCCTCTTACGATACAAGACTGGGACTGGAAGTAAGTGCAGGATCAAAGTCTTTATTGACAACCACAGTCAGTGTACAAGCAAATGGGAACCAAGGTCTAAACAAGAACTCGAACTGAGGCAAGAAACCTGAAACTTAGAACAAGACTTAGAACTGCTACCGCTTATCACAATTACCCACTTCAACAAATACTCATCTGTCGCTTAACTATGGCATGGAACAAGAAACTAGACATGGCACTCATTTACCTAGGACTATGGCATGAAACAAGAAACTAGACCTGGAAATCATTTAACTAAGACTATGGCAGGAAACACGAAACCAGAGCAGAACATGGAAACATTACCACCTGGCACAGTATGTCCACCAACTTGTAGAAAAGGTGGAATGGCAGGTCAGGCTGGGGCTTTCAGTTGACCCACCACCCCAGTAGATCCAAACCATGAAGATTCTGAGGTCGTCATGTTGACCTCAGGCTTGAGCTCTGGAGCTGAGACCTCCCCGTAAGTCTCTGGCTGGAGCTCCGAGGTTGCCATGTTGACCTCAGGTGGGAGCTCCGAGGTCTCCATGTTGACCTCAGGTGGGAGCTCTGAGGTCTCCATGTTGACCCCAGGCGGGAGCTCCGAGGTTGCCAGGTTGACCTCAGGCTAGGGCTCCAGAGCTGTTGATTCTAGCATGTACACCCACTTGTAGAAAAGGTGGAATGGCGGGTCAGGTTGGGGCTTTCCATTGACCCACCACCCCAGTAGATCCAAACCACGAAGATGTCCTGGCCGGTAGAACTCCTCAACAAAAAGTTCCACAAACTGGGTGACATCATGGAGGGCGGAGGACCCAGTACTCACCATGCTCCTCCCAGTCCCGGGCCGGGCCGCAAAACCGGGACACAAAGAACCCGATCCACTGTCTCTTATTAGGCTTGGGATACGCCAAAATGCAGAAATATACCAGGCAGTGGAAGAGGAACTCCACCGAGTAGCTCCACAATCCCGCTGTCTCTGTGGGAGTTCGGAGGCATACCTTTGAGGGAACTGCACAGACAGGAAACGTGGCCAGTAATCCGAGCATTTCCCGACAAGGAGCCCTCCTGCTACTTCCATGGTGAGGGGTGCAGTATTCTGTTACAATACGAGACTGGGACTGGAAGTAAGTGCAGGATCAAAGTCTTTATTGACAACTACAGTCAGCATACAAGCAAACGGGAACCCAGGTCTAAACAAGAACTCAAACTGAGGCATGAAACATGAAACTTAGAACAAGACTTGGAACCGCAACCGCTTATCACAATTACCCACTTCAACAAATACTCACCTGTCGCTTAACTATCACATGAAACAAGAAACTAGACATGGCACTCATTTAACTAGGACTATGGCATGATACAAGAAACTAGACATAAAAATCATTTAACTAAGACTATGGCCTGAAACAAGAAAGTAGACATGGAAATCATTTAACTAAGACTATGCTCTGAAACAAGAAATTACACATGGAAATCATTTAACTAAGACTATGGCAGGAAACTCGAAACCAGAGCAGAACATGGAAACATTACCGCATGGCACCATTACACCAATCAGTCTATAATACTGCACCAAGTGTGCAGCAACGCGAGGGGTTTAAATAACAACTGTGATCACCTTGAGTGCTGACAGCTGGTACCAATCATTACACTCCCTCGAAAATCAACCAATGACTGAACAGGGTGGAAACCAATCAGAAACAAACGCACATGTTCTTTGTAAGTAAAGTCTCTACGTAGTGCGCGAGCATGTGCTCACCCTGGTTCGTGCACGCACGCTCTCCAGCTCTCTGTGCACGTGGTCGCACCAGCGCCATCTGCCGGTGAGATCGTGACATCTCCCTAATCAAATTACTGTTTGCTTGACGACCCCATAGGATTTTAGAGGACTAGGAGCACAATCTATCACCCTACTGGTAAGGGAACTCATATAAGAAATACAGCAATGCAAATGGACTGGTCACACAGTTTGACAACACATGCAGGCACAGCTTGCACAATGCCTACAATAGTGGTTGTAAATAATTTGACTTGTCATTGTTGACTGTATTCATTAAACCAGATATGTATAACTGAGATACATCTACCAAGCTCTCCTTTAATGACATCACAAAGCTCATCACTTTTCTGATTTGTCTAAACTGAATGATCATACCTAGAAGATCCAGAGCATGTCTATAAATATACCAAGAGCATATCTGTTAAGGACTGATCCAGGAAACACATTGGGAAAAAATTGGGATGCTATACCTTGTAGTACTCCTTTATTTTAGCCTGGCACAGGGAGAAAAATGCCATATTCTTGGTAACCCAGCATATCCTCTGCTGTCTAAAGATGGAGATGTGATAATCGGAGCTATCTTTTCAATACATGGTACACAGGTGCAGTCACTGCCATACACTGAAAAACCTCAACCTTTAATCTGCATTAGGTTTGTTGTTGTGGAATTTTTTTATTAGGAAAGCTGTATTGTCTTTCTCTGCTATATTTTTGATGTTTTTTTTTTTGTTGTTGTTTTTTTTTATTAAATATATCATTTGATTTTCTTATGAAATAATGTACATTTGTAGACTTAACCTCAGAGGATTACGCCTTGCTCAGACCATGACTTTTGCAATTGATGAAATCAACAGAAGCAACCACTTGCTCCCAAATATCTCAATTGGTTACAGGATTTATGACAATTGTGGCTCAAGATTGTTAAGTTTGAAGGCTGCCCTGGCTTTGATGAATGGTATGGACATAATAGCAGATGATGCCTGCTCTGGACAAGCAGTAGTACAAGCAATCATAGGGGAGTCAGACTCTACTCCTACTGTAGCACTCGCAAAAACTACAGGACCTTTTAAGATCCCAGTGGTAAGGATAAATGATTTTAATAATTACGATTTTTTTATTTAATAGTTACAAAACACAAATAAGATGATTCTCTCTTTATTTATAGAGAAAGGCCTACAGTTAAGCCATTATATATCTATTTTTATATATTTACAAATCATAATTTCTCTGATATAAGTCTCTTTAGCCTCAACAGCTAAGAGAAGCTCAATTTTACTTTGAGGCACAATTCTAGCAAGGAGGTAAATTATAATATTATCTATAATATTCCATCCGATGCCCATGTTTAGTCTATATATCTCTTAAAGCAATATATTTTATTCTTATGGGCAGCTCAGTGGGGCTGTCAATAATATTGCCACCTCACAGCTCCAGGGTCCTGGGTTCAATCCTGTGCTTGTGTTAATATCTGTGCAGAGATTTTATGACCAAAACATGCAGGTAGGGAGACTGGCTACACTACATTGGCCTTAGATGTGAATGTGTGTGTGCATGGTGTCCTGCGATGTGAAGTGAATCCTTTCACACAGTGTTTCTGGGATTGGCTCGGGCTCCACCACAACCCTGACTAGGATGAAGCATTACAACCCCTGGCAAAAATTATGGAATCACCACACTTAAAGGATGTTCACCCAAGTTAATTTTTTACTTCGTAGCAAATAAACAAATCACAGATATGACACAAAAACCTTTTTGTTTAATAGCTGAACATTCTGGCTTTGTGAAACATACCTTAAACAAGTTAAATGAAATTATTTTAATTAATGGCATTTTTTTTTTCAAGTTGAGGAAAAAATTATGGAATCACTTAATGTTGAGGAAAAAATTATGGAATCATCAACAAAAAAAATACTGAGGTTTTTTTTTGCCCTGAATTCTTTGACACCTGGACTTCACTAATGAAAAACAATATTCTCCATCAAGCTGGTTCCAACTTTCTTGTATAGTGATCAGCTTTGCAGGATGGAGCCTTGAACAATGGTCATGAACCATTTTTTTTTTAATTCAGCCAATGAAATGAAATGAGCATCCTCTAAGTGATGTGATTCCATAATTTCTGCCAGGGGTTGTACAAATGAATCAATGAATGTTATTCTTACTACCACCATTGTTTACATGAGTATACTTTTGGAATTATAAGGTACATAATGCATAAACTTTGTTTTCTCACATTTTGATATTCTTTTGTGTTTTTCAGTTTTATGCTAATAGATAGTTTCTTCCATTTAAATAGGCTTCTGTCAAATGTTCTCTTGCTAAGAACAAATAAACATGTAAATACTTTCATGTAAGATGCAGATGTAATTTTTTTTCTCTCCTCAGATAAGTTATGCTGCCACATGTGAATGCCTGAGCAACAGAAAAGAGTACCCCTCTTTCTTCAGGACCATAGCGAGTGACTTCTACCAGAGTAGAGCATTGGCATATTTGGTCAAGCACTTTGGCTGGTCTTGGGTGGGAGCTGTGAACAGTGATAATGACTATGGCAACAATGGAATGGCCATTTTTCTGAATGCAGCCAAAGAGGAGGGAATATGTGTTGAGTACTCTGAGAAGGTTGTCCGATCAGATCCTGCCAATATAATAAAAGTGGCAGATGTTATTAAGAAAGGCACAGCCAAAGTAATAATTGCATTTCTTGCTCATTTTGATATGAACAGTCTAGTAGATCAGCTTATTCTAAAGAATCTCACTGGCTATCAGATGATTGGTGTTGAGGCATGGATTACTGCTGTCAGTCTGGTAACACCAGCAAGTTATAACATACTGTCTGGATCCATTGGTTTTGATTTGGGAACATTTAACATTGGTAGTTTTGCTGACTATGTTATAAATGAATTTTGGCAAACAGATTTCCCTTGCTTGCATACAGAGGGAAATATTTCTCAATCTGAAAACAAGTGCAGCAAATATGAAGATATGATTCCATTTAAAAACTACAATGAAGATATATCAGGTTTGAGATATGCAAAAAACATTTATAATGCAGTTTATGCTATGGCACATTCTCTACACAGCCTGTTGAGATGCAGAGAAAAGAGTTGCGAGAATGACAAAACAATACAACCATGGCAGGTAACACAAAGAAGAGACGCAAATAAGATTATGCTCATGACTGATATTGTCATAAAATGAATACTTTTCTTTACCCTTTGAAGGTTGTTGAGGCTCTGCAAAAGGTCAATTTTACCACCAAATTAGGAGAACAGGTTTGGTTCGACAGCACGGGTGCAACAGCTGCAAAGTATGATGTGGTGAACTGGCAGCGAGGGTTCAATGGAGAAGTGCAGTTTAAGGCAGTGGGTTATTATGATGCCTCTCTGCCAAATGGACAACAATTTGTCCTAAACACTGAAGATATAGTGTGGGCTGGAGAGAAAAGAGAGGTACATACTTTGGGCCCCATACATCAGTTTTTAAGTAAAGTGTGTAAATGTTTGCATGAGCCAAACTGAACTAAAAATTGATGTGCAATATATATGAGGTCAAAAGAAAATGGTTTGACACAAAATCTGAATAGCAAAAAGTTCTATTGCTAATCAACAGTTACTTTACTACTGCGGGAGACCAAACTATGTTTTTTAAAACTGACCAGATGCCGTGGCAAATGGAGCCAACATATAAGCCAGCTTTCAAAAAAAAAAAAAAAAATCATACTGTTCTGTAAATAGCCATTGCCTCTTAAGGGAATTGAGTGCTACATTTGTATTTGAAATAAATAAGTGATCTGAACTTGACAGTGTAATCCATATATAAAAATGCAGTGCGTCATCACAGATTATAGATTCTAAGCCGATCCATTTTTTTAATCTAAACACTAGTATGAACAATTTATGCATGAATCCATTCCTATCCAGCTTGACAGATACGGTCCATTATGTGCTAATTCTATTTTTTTTTTTTTTTAATGAAATATAATCTGAACTGAAATAGTTAATTTTTTTGTTAAATCAGGAACTGTAAGTCTTTTTTTTCTGCCAATACCATTTGTTGTTCAAATGTCATCTACATCCTACTGAGTACATATTAATTGGTTTAAATAAATAAAAAAATAGTGCTTCAAAGTTAAAAATTCAAATAGGACAATCTGCTTATTAATGAGCATTTTGTTATAGCTCAACAGCTTTAGAGAACTGTCAGATAGAACCTAATAAATTGAAAGTTCTGAAACAATGTCTAGAGTAAAATAGATTATTAATAAGTGGACACATTCTATGCGAAAAGAACTGATTGTAGCCATAATATATTTTTCACTTTAGAAGCCAAGGTCTGTGTGCAGTGAGAGCTGTCCTCCAGGAACCAGGAAAGCTGTACAGAAGGGAAGACCCGTCTGCTGTTATGACTGTATACCATGTGCCGAAGGAGAGATCAGTAACCAGACAGGTAATTTCAGCATTACCAATTTTCAAAGACAAGTTGTTAATTGCACATTGTGTATCCTCCTTTTATTATTTAGGATACAATTCCTGAACAATGGCATTAATAAATGAACTCAGGAAATTAAGTTTATTTTCCTTCCTAATAAGAATAACCATGATTTTTTTCAGATTCAAATAACTGTGAGCAGTGTCCAGGAGAATACTGGTCTAATGCTGACAGAGATAAATGTGTGTTAAAGGTCATAGAGTTTCTTTCATTTACAGAAGTTATGGGGCTAGTACTGGTACTTTTCTCTTTGTTTGGCGCTACATTAACTGTGTTAGTAGCTATTTTATTCCTAATAGAAAAGGACAGTCCTATTGTTAAGGCCAACAACTCTGAGCTGAGCTTCCTGCTGCTGTTCTCCCTGACTCTGTGTTTCCTCTGTTCAATTACTTTCATTGGACGACCCTCTCAATGGTCCTGTATGCTGCGCCACACAGCATTTGGAATCACCTTTGTCCTCTGTATATCCTGTGTACTGGGGAAAACAGTAGTTGTGTTAATAGCCTTCAGGGCTACACTTCCAGGCAGTAATGTTATGAAATGGTTTGGGCCTCTACAGCAGAGACTCGCTGTGCTTGCTTTCACTCTCATACAGGTCCTTATTTGTGTGCTTTGGTTAACAGTTTCTCCTCCTTTCCCTTATAAGAACATGAACTACTATAAGGAAAAGATCATATTAGAATGTAACTTGGGCTCACCTGTAGGTTTCTGGGCTGTGCTGGGTTATATAGGAGTTCTTGCTTTCTTGTGTTTTGTTTTGGCTTTTCTAGCTAGAAAGCTGCCAGATAATTTTAATGAAGCAAAATTCATCACATTCAGCATACTCATATTCTGTGCTGTGTGGATCACCTTTATTCCAGCTTATGTCAGCTCTCCTGGAAAATTTACTGTAGCTGTGGAGATATTTGCTATTTTGGCATCCAGTTTTGCTCTACTGTTCTGTATATTTACACCTAAATGTTATATTATTGTGTTTAAACCAGAACTAAACACGAAGAAAAATATGATGGGTAAAATGGCATCTAGATCAATTTAAGAAACATGATTTCCAAACTTGCAAACAAATACATCATGTTGATGCTGATATTTAGCTGACAAATGTTGGACAAACTTGGACACACAATGTTAACTGTAATAAAGTAAATAACATTTAGATATCTTACTTCTAATTACTTTTCCTATGCATATGGATAAGAACAAATTAAACCTATCATAAAAATTGCAATTGTGTCTTATCTCTGCCTGTAGAAATATATTTTGTGTTTAGCAAAATGCATGTTTATAATCACATATATGATATATGAAAATGTACTATTTCGCACAAAGAACATTAATTTTCATTGATTTATAAATCTCAAATTAACAGGCTCCAAATTATATAATCAATCAATCAAGTAAGCAATCAGTCTATCAATAAATCTGTTATAGCAGAAGAAATAACAATCTCAAAATATAAAACTGCTTGTATTTAATTAAATTCAATTCAGTTATATTTTTATGGCGGTTTGAACATTAGACATTGCCACTAAGCATCTTTACAGAAATATATAAATTCTGGATATAAATGTTCAATTCATAAATTTATCCCTAATAATCAATCCAGAGGCAACATGTTCAAGAAAAAAACAAAGCAAACACAAGTAGTACCGGAAATGTACCGCAGTGATGCAATCTAGCAATGAGTGGCGGAAGGACCGGGGATTATATATGCTGCTGATTAATTGAGCTGATGAGGTAAAGGTGAGTCAGATGATTCAATCCGAAAGTGCCCAGAGACACATATGCACACACACACACACACACACACACTAACAGAAACACGAGGGAGAGAAAACGTCTGGGTTACGCATGTAACCCTGTTCCCTGAAAAGGAAACTATAACTTGCGTGAGCTTCACACCATGGGAAGCGCACTCACATGTGACCGGTATTTGAAGCTTGTGTAACATCATGCATATATAAAGGCCTGCTGTGATCAGGTGACGTGGCATTTAAGCGCGTCGCGTGATATAAAAACGGCACCTGTGAACCGTGCCATCAGCCTCTATTATCTGAAAAAATGCAATTCACAGGCACGCCCCAGTATATTTAGACATGCACTGCTTCAACACAGCATCACTCCTACTGTCCCTGACAAAGCAGACCAGCAGCTGCTTCAACTTACACCTCTGGCCAGAGTGGTGGATGTAAGTACAGAGAGTCCTTACTGGACACAGTAGGTGAAATTTCCCTCATTCCAGTGTGAGAAACGGAGGAGGGCAAAAGCTTGCAACACTACTGGCTGGGCAGCAGACGTAGGCATTTAGAAATATAATCTAACCTAGGATATAGGAAGGCCTTGGCTAATCAAGAGGCAAAGTCAAGGCAGGAAGTGGCAACAAAGAGTGCTTGTAGATCTCCTACTTGCTTGAGAGATGTCAGGGCCAGCAGAAGAGCTACCTTTAGAGTCAGAAGCTTCTCAGAGACTGACTCTAAGGGCTTAACTCGGTCACCTGACAGACCTCCCAGAACCACAGAAAGGTCTCAGGAAGGTAAACCTCGAAGTTAGAGGATGTTGCCTCACAGAGGCTCCATCAGTAGGGGTGTGGCCGGCTGAAATGGCGGCCACTAGACCCTGATTGAAGAAGGAGCTAATCCTGCTGAAAAACATCCTTGTAAGATTGCCAGGACTGTAGTTATTGCATAGTTCACTGGGTCTAGGTGATGTTCCTCACACCACGAGACAAAAAGTCACCACTTGAGTGCATACTATTTCTTTGTAGATGGTGCTCTAGCATTCAACATGGTCTCTGCAACCTCAGTTGTGAAACCAGTATCTATGAGCTGGTGCTCCTCAGGGGCCAGACCCACAGTTTCCATAGTTCCGGCCGAGGGTGACAAATCAGACATCTCGCTTGAGACAGTAGCCTGAACAATGGGCGTGAACGTAACCCTTCTTGGTGGTTGATAAGAGTCCACCACTGTGTTGTGTGTCACAACTGACACATGGTGACCTCTTAATTAAGGAAGAAAGATTTTCAGTGCTACATATATGGCCCATATTTCTAGGTGATTTACATACCACTCTAGATGGGTGCCACTCCAAGGACCACGAGATGGATAGCCATCTAAGACCACATCCCAGCCCATCATTGTTTCCCAGCCCGTGAGGGAGGCATCTGTCATTACCCTCTTGCGATAAGGAGACGCCCCTAGAGCATGATCCAAGGTTAGAAACCGGGGACACCTCCAAATTCTCAGAGGATGTAGGCATCGCCGTGTGACACTAATTACTCTCAGAGGTTTCGTCCTCGGGCGGAACCCGGGACTTTTCAGCCACCACTGAAACGGTCTCATGTGCAATAGGCCCAATGGTATGACATTGGCTGCTGCTGCCATAAGCCCCAACAGTCTCTCATAGAGACTGGAGGGGATGCCCAGATCCAGCTTTATCTTTCTCAATCTTGATAGGATTGACCCTACGCATGTTGTGGATAGAAATGCTCTTATCATAGTAGAATCCCATGTAACCCCTAGAAAAGTTGTCCTCTGCACTGGAGAAAGCATATTTTTCTTGAGGTTCAACCTGAGCCCCAAGCTCTTCATGTGGGTGAGAACAACATCTTAATATAGAATCACCAGTTCCCTGGATTGTGCTAGAATTAACCAGTCGTCCGGGTAGTTTAGTACACGGATGCACTGGTGTCACAAGGGAGCCAGAATGGCATCTATGCACTTTGTAAAAGTGCGAGGGGATAAAGCTAGCCTAACATTTAATCAACTACATCTGCTTAATGCCGGCTCATCCTGTGAAACTGGTAAGCTTTGCATTTCCAGTCAAATTTGATGGGTTTGCTGAGAAATGCCGGGCCTTTTGTGTCAGTGTGCAATTTATTTCTCCAGCCAACCCAAATATCTAGTCAAAATGACAAAAAATGTGCTTTCTGTCACTGCTTACTGGAAAAGTGCTCAACTGGGCCTCCAGTATATAGGATTCTAACATCCACACCTCATTCAGTTACTTCGCTTAAGAGATACGTGAGGTGTTTGAATATCCAGTGGTGTCTGAAGATGTTTCTATCCAGCTGCTGCATTTACGCCAGGGCCATTGATCAGCGGCGGATTACACAATCCAGTTTAGGATGCTAGTGGCTCAACGTGGGTGGATTGATGTGGTGCCAGAGACCGTTTTCCATGAGGGTCTGAACCATGAAATCAAGAATTAACTCACATGCAAGCGAGAGGGATCAAATCTCTCAGAGTTTATCACCATGGCAATGAAGACAAACATTCTGCTCCAAAATGGTCCATGACCCAGGACTCGCACCAACCCGCAGTCATCAGCTTTAACACCAACTCACACATTCCTGTACTTACTTGAACGCATGCAGATTGCATATTCTCTGGTCTCAATGGAGAAACACCAGCGCCGCTAAAAAGAAAAACTCTGCTACTTCTGTGGTAAACAAGACCACCTCAATGCTTCCTGTCCACACAACAAATCTAGCCAACCAGATTCAGGGCTGAAAGTGAGTACCACAAATTTTGTGTCCTCCCCTCACCAGAGTTTTTATTTGTCCGTAGAAGTTTCCATTAATAGGAACCACAAATGTGTTACAGCAGTAGTGGACTCTGGAGCTGCAGTCAATCTCATTCATCATGATTTGGTACAGGAACTCAGAATACCCACAACAAAATGCATCCCTGCCAGCCATGTCATCACTGTTAAAAACACTCCCATTGGTTCCAGATTATTTCATGTTGAACACCTCTCCCTATATGTCATTAACTCTCCTTAACATGCTATCATCTTGGGCCATCCATGGATAGAAATTCACGATCCGTCAATTTCCTAGAACCAAGATGAGCTCACGCAGTGGTGAAATTACTGCCAGGAATATTGTCTTCATGTCACTGTTGACCTACGATGTCTAACCACCAGCATAGAAAGCCCCAATGTCCAAGCTGAAAGCAAGATCCCTGCTGAATATGAAGAGTTTACTGAAGTTTTCAGTAAAACCAAAGGCACCGAATTTCCACCTCATTGTCCTTTAGACTGTGCTCTTGAAATGTTACCCAACATGACTCCACCTAAGAGTAAGGCCTATCCATTATCTCAACCCCAAGCATTAGCCATGGAAACCTGCATTGAAGAAACTCTGGCATCCGGTTTTATTCGTCCATCCACCTCTCCCATGGCAGCAGGCTTCTTCTTTGTGAAAAAAAAGGATGGGGGAGTACACCCATGCGTTTATTACTGAGGACTGAACTCAGTCACTGTCAAATATCGCTATCCACTGCCACTCATCTCTTCAGCCTTAGAACAACTCCGTGAGGCAAGAATCTATACTAAGCTGGATCTGAGAAGTGCTTACATCATTGTCAGGATCAGAGAAGGTTAGGAGTGGAAGACTGCACTTATTACCACTGGGGGGCACTATAAATACCTGCTAATGCAGTATGGGCTAGCTAACGCACCAGCAGTGTTCCATATAATCTTTTTTAGCAGGTACATCTTTACCTGGGAACACCACTTGCTCTCAGGCCAAGAGCTGAGAGAACCTGACGGCAGACATCACCCCTAATAATAAATACAGCAGCAAACAGTGATCTGTGGGGTCCAAGTGCTTCCAGTGGCCAGTTCTTGCCAAGATACATAGAACCAGAAAGACCATCCATGAACATAATTATCAAGTTTTGTGATGATAGATCAATGCTAGTTGTTCAAAATGCCTGTTGAAAGCTGATTGGGAAAAAGCGTCCATAATTCACAAATGATTAAAAATCCAGTTACAGATCACCAGATCAATGCAGCACACCACATATAAGCTCATTTTTTCACTTTTTGGTTCCTGAGAAACTTTGGAAACTGCCATTACATTTTGGTCATGGTAAATTCCCACATGTTTAATGAAGACTGTAGCCCTGAGGAAAGCAACAGCTTAAGCTATTACAAGACAGCTTTACCTGCTTCCTCCTCAGTTGCTGAACTGAGGAAACTTTTCCAGGTAAGCCAGAGCTACTCAATATCCACACGGATGAGCTAGTCAAGTGATTTAATCAAATGTTGAAGTGAGTGGCAGCCGAGGATGTATAAGGCTGGGACCTGTTACTACTTTATTTACTTTTGCTCTCTAGGATTTAATCAAAGCCTCAAATGGTTTCTCGCTAATTTAATTAATATTTGGTTGATGACCCCATAGGCTTCTAGAGGCACAATCTATTGCCAAACTGGTCAGGGAACACAGACAAGAAATACAACAGTGCAAACAGATTGGCCACACAGTTGGACAACACATGCAGGTCCAGCATGCACAAAACCTAGAATAGTGTTGATGAATAATTTGATTGACTGAAGTCATTGTTGACTGAATTAAACCAGATGCGTATAACAGGGATACAGCTACTATCCTGTCCCAATGACATCACAAAGCTCAACATCTCTCTGATTTGTCCAAACTGGATGATCATACAGAGAAGACCCAGAGCATGTCTATAAATATACAAAGATTATAACTGTTCAGGACTGATCCAGGAAAAGCACTGGACAAAATTTGTGATGTTATACCTTGTACTATTCCTTTCTTTTAGCCTGACAGAGGGAGAAAATTGCCATATTCTGGAAAACCCGTCATATCCTCTGCTATCTAAAGATGGAGATGTTATAATCGGAGCTATCTTTTCAATACATGGTGGTACACAAATGCAATCACTGCCATATACTGAAAAACCTCAACCTTTAATCTGCATTAGGTTTGTTATAGTAGAAAACTTCACATTGGAGTCATTTATTGGAAATCTGCATTGTATTTCTGCATTGTTTCTATTAGTTTTAATTTTATAATAAATATTTAATTGTTTAAACAATTTGTATGTATATTTGTAGGTTTAACCTCAGAGAATTCCGCCTTGCTCAGAGCATGACATTTGCAATTGATGAAATCAACAGAAGCAACAGGTTGCTCCCAAATATCTCAGTTGGTTATAGAATTTATGACAATTGCGACTCAAGATTGTTATCTATGAAAGCAGCCATGGCTTTGATGAATGGTATGGACATAACAGCAGATAATGCCTGCTCTGGACAAGCAGTAGTACAAGCTATCATAGGAGAGTCAGAGTCTACTCCTACAATAGCACTCACAAGAACTACAGGACCTTTTAAGATCCCAGTGGTAAGTGTCAATGATTTTAAGAATGATTTAGGTAATCATTTATTTAATAGTTAAAGAACACACTTGAAATATACATGGGATAATTAGAGCAATAACATAAATAATATAGAGCAATGTCTACATTTAAATCATTATATATCTAATTTTATCTACTTACTAATCATACATCCTCCAAAATGAGTCTCTTTAACTTCAACAGCTATGAAAAGCTCAATTTTACCTTGATACACAATTCTAACAAGGAGGTATATTGTGTTAACTATTTTTAATATTCCCTCAAATGTATATGTTCAGACTAGTTATGTATTTGTTTTTTAGCAATGTATTTTATGTATACTGGAGACACATTGATGCAATTGCTGCCTCACATGTCCAGGGTTCTGGGTTCAGTCCTGGGCTTGGGCTATTGTCTGTGCAGAGTTTATATGCACTGTCCAAACAGATGCGGATAGACAGCTGCCACTATGTTGACCCAGGTCTGAAAGATTGTGTAAATGTGTGTGTGCATAGTGTCCTGCTGTGCAAAGTGAATTCTCCTGCCTTGATCCCAGTGTTTCTGGGACTGGCTCTGGCTCCACCGCAGCCCTAGGCAGGGTAAAGCAGTGAAGAAAAACAAATGAATTTTATTCTTACTACCAACTTTATTTAAATATTATTTGATATATAATGAATATAATACGTAAGCTTTGTTTTCACATTATTTTTCAGTTGGATGCCAGCTGTCCAATTCTCTTTTAAAACAGGCTTCTATCTAATTGCCTCTTGCTAGGTAAATGCTTTGGTGAAAGATGACTTTTTTTTTTACTTTTAATATATTTTTCTCTCCTCAGATAAGTCACTCTGCCACATGTGACTGTTTGAGCAACAGAAAAGTGTACCCCTCTTTTTTCAGGACTACTACAAGTGACTACTACCAGAGTAGAGCATTGGCATATTTGGTCAAGCACTTTGGCTGGTCTTGGGTGGGAACTGTGAACAGTGATAATGATTATGGCAACAACGCAATATCCATTTTTTTGAAAGCTGCCAAAGAGGAGGGAATATGTGTTGAGTACTCTGAGAGGTTTGACAGATCAGATACTGCCAAAATCATAAAAGTGGTCGATATTATTAAGAAAAACACAGCCAAAGTAATTATCTTAGTTCTCGCCCAAATTGACATGAACATTCTAATTGACCACCTTATTCTAAAGAATGTCAGTGGTTACCAGATTATTGGTGGAGAAGGATGGATTACTGCAGACAATCTAGTAACACCAGCTAGCTACAACATATTGGCTGGATCCATAGGTTTTGATGTGGGAAAACTGAACATTAATAGTTTTGCTTACTATGTTGTAAATGAATTTTGGCAAACAATATATCCTTGCTTGCATACAGAGGGAAACATTTCTCAATCTGAAAACAATTGCAGGAAATACGAAGATATGATTCAATTTAAAAACTACAGTGACGATATATCAGAATTGAGATATGCAAAAAACATATACAATGCAGTTTATGCTGTTGCACATTCTCTGCACAGCCTGTTGAGATGCACAGAAAATCAGAGCTGTGAAAATTACAAAACAATACAACCATGGCAGGTAACACAAAAGAAGAGAAGCAAAGCAGGCTATGCCTATTACTGATATTTTAAGAAATTAATAATTGTTTTCCTTTAATGCTGAAGGTTGTTGAGTTTCTAAAAAAGGTCAATTTTACCACCAAATTGGGAGAACAGGTTTGGTTTGATAGCACTGGGGCAACGGTGGCAAAATATGATGTGGTGAACTGGCAACGAGGGCTCAATGGAGAAGTGCAGTTTAAGGTTGTGGGCTATTATGATGCCTCTCTGCCAAGTGGACAACAATTTGTCCTAAATGATGAAGATATTGTCTGGGCAGCAGAGACAAGAGAGGTACATCCAATATTTGCTAATTTTCAGTTTTTATTAAACATTAATTGGAATAGATGTTTTTTTAACAGGCCTTGTAAGGCCCTCTATAACCTTTCTGGCAAAACAAAACCAATGTTCTACTAATGTTATCTACACACCACTGAATATATGTGAAAAGTTTTACACCAATATAGTGCTTAAAAGTATTACAAAAATGCAAACCTGAAAAGCTGCTTGGATTTCACTGATAAGCAAATTATTATGACTTAACAGCTTCATGGATCTGTCAGATAGAACCTTATCATACATAGTCTAATTTAAAAGAGGGCAACAATACATGAATACATTGTTACTATTGTGTATACACTATATGGCCAAGTATGTGATCACCTGACTATTACACCCATATGCCAGCCTCCTCCAAACTGCTGCCACATAGTTTGAAGCACAAAATTGTCTAGAATGTCTTTGTATGCTGTTGCATTAAGAATTCCCCTTTACTGGAATTACGGGGCCCAAACTTGTACAAGCATGAAAAATACCCCTGTGCACAACATGAGGTCCATAAAGACATGGTTTGCCAATGGTGGTGTGGAAGATCTTGAGTGGCCTGCACAGAGATCTGACCTCAACCCTACTGAAAATTGAATTGGAATGAATTGGAATACTGACTGTGCACTTGGTCTTCTCAGCCGACATCAGTGCCCAACCTCATGAAAGTGAATGTGGAGATAATTATAACAGCAAAGGGGGGACAAAATCAATAATGGAATTTTCAACAAGCACACATTGGTGTGATTGGTCAGGTGTCCACAAACTTTTAGCAAAATAGTGTATTTTCTGAATTGTATGAGAAAAGTACTGATTACAGCTATAATATGTTGTCCGTATTAGAAGCCAAGGTCTGTGTGCAGTGAGAGCTGTCCTCCAGGAACCAGGAAAGCTGCACAGAAAGGAAGGCATGTCTGCTGCTATGACTGTATACCATGTGCAGAGGGAGAGTTCAGTAACCAGACAGGTATTTTCAGCATTACAAATTTTCACAGACAAGTTGTTAATTGTGCATTGTGTATTCTCTTTTTATTATTTAGGATACAATTCCTGAACAATGGCATTAATAAATAAAACCATGAGATAAAGTTGATTTTCTTTCATAAAAAATGACCATGATTATTTTTCAGATTCAAATATCTGTGAGCAGTGTCCAGGAGAATATTGGTCTAATGCTGACAGAGATAAATGTATGTTAAAGGTCATAGAGTTTCTTTCATTTACAGAGGTTATGGGGGTAATATTGGTTCTTATTTCTTTGTTTGGAGCTACATTAACTGTGTTAGTAGCTATTTTATTTCTAATAGAAAAAGACACTCCAATTGTTAAAGCCAACAACTCAGAGCTGAGCTTCCTGCTGCTGTTCTCTCTGACTCTGTGTTTTCTCTGTTCACTAACTTTTATTGGACGGCCGTCTGAGTGGTCCTGTTTGCTGCGTCACCCAGCGTTTGGGATCACCTTTGTGCTCTGTATCTCCTGTCTACTAGGGAAAACAATAGTTGTATTAGTGGCCTTCAGGGCTACACTTCCAGGCAGTAATGTCATGAAATGGTTTGGGCCTCTACAGCAAAGGCTCACTGTTCTTGCTTTCACTTTCATACAGGTTCTTATTTGTGTGCTTTGGTTAAAAGTTTCTCCTCCTTTCCCCTACAAGAACATGAACTACTACAAGGAAAAGATTATATTAGAATGTAACTTGGGCTCAGCTATAGGTTTCTGGGCCGTGCTGGGTTATATAGGAGTTCTTGCTTTCTTGTCCCTTGTTTTGTCTTTTCTAGCTAGAAAGCTGCCAGATAATTTTAATGAAGCTAAATTCATCACATTCAGCATACTCATATTCTGTGCTGTGTGGATCACATTTATTCCAGCTTATGTCAGTTCTCCTGGAAAATTTATTGTAGCTGTGGAGATATTTGCTATTTTGGCCTCCAGTTTTGCTCTACTATTCTGTATATTTACACCTAAATGTTACATTATTCTGTTTAAACCTGAACTAAACACGAAGAAAAATATGATGGGTAAAATGGCATCTAAATCACTTTACTAAACAAGTTGTTCAAATCTGCAAGCATACACATCGTTTTAGCTGAAAAATGTTAAAGTTGGACACAATGTCAAATATCATCAAATAAATAATAGTTAGATATCGTAGATCTAATTACATCTATGGATGTGGTTATGGATAAGGATATGAATGAGAACAGATTAAACTTCTCATTAAAAAATGTCACAATTGTGTCTTATCTCTGGTCATAGAAGAAATTTTCTATACAGCATTTTGTAATCAGTTATTTTATTGGCACAAATCATTCTTGATTTGTGATTTATTTATTTTTATTTTTTTAAATGGAAGGGTTATATCTTCTCAAATTAATATGCCTTGATGTAAATAATCATAAACCTACCAGTCAATCAAATATTCAATCAATTGATCACTAACAAATAAAAATTAAATCTGTCATGACAGAATAAATAATAATGTCTCCATACAAAATATAAAAATGTTTGCACTAGATTATGGATGGTCAATCATATTTTTAAAATGCATCTGCTATGGTTTCCATAAGATCAGCAGAGGGAACTGAAGACTAGCATGTTAGACTACTTGCTCATGCACCTGGCAAAATGTCTCCCACAATTTACACAACATGCTTATTTGGAAAATTCCATGAGTAACTTACATGCACGTAGTAAATTTTATAGAAATAAGCATTTAATTTACTATGCATGTAATGTTGAATACCATTACTTTGCACTGTTAATTGTGTAGAAATATAAATAACCAAGCAGCAGAGGTTGTGCTTTAGGTAAGGACTTTAGGACTTTAGGGAGCATGCAATAGGAAATGGTGGGGGTTGGCTAGGAATTGGAAGGAACAAAACAGGCTGCTGTGAGAAAACACTCATCTGGAACACAATCTAATAGGTGTCTCTACAAATGTGGTAATTGCAAATAACAACATTATTAATTAAAACACAGCCAGCAGCAACATAATATACTTTCAAAAATACCTGCAGGGATAACATTGCTCTGAACAACAAAAACACATCCTCAGCCCTGTATGATGCAATGCCAAATTAAATCAATAATAGCCAATAAATTGTCTATGTTGCTTACAGTTTTTACAAATGTAAGGTAACATTTTAACCCTACTAACAGGCTTGAATCATATGTTGAGAAACATTCTATAATCAAATGTGTCCTCTATGTTACCAAGTGAATGAGGACATGGGAGACAGGTATGGCACAACTCAAAAGGGTTTTAATGGAATGAAAACTTGCTTTTCAGCCTTGTTCACCAAAATCACACATCTACACACACAGACACGCACACAGCTCTCTCTCTCTCTCTCGTGGCTGTTCTCACTTCCTCTTTATCTTCTTTCCACTGCTCACTGTAATAGAGAAAGTTTATCAACATGGTGTCTAAATTTGTTGCTCACCCAATGCAACACAGATTGATGAACTGCTTGATTGGCTAGATGTGGCTCACTATTATTCGACTGGATTTACTGGGTATTAACTCCAATATCCTGAGAAAAATGGCTTTGTTCACTCTGTTTGGGTTACACCAATTGATCATCATTTCATTTGTTTTGTTTAGAGCCCCAGAAACATTTCACTATATCATGGAAAGAATACTCCACCCATACACATAGCTAGAGTTTGGCTGGGTTACCTGGTCACTGAAAAATGAGAGCCCCAACACCACTTTGGGAGGCATCAACCTCCATGATGAATTGCAGGTTGGGGTCTGGGTGATGCAGGATGGGGCAGTCAAGAACCTCTGTTTCAAGGTTTAAAATGCCTGCAGAGCCTCTGGGTTCCACCTCAGGTTTTTAGGTTTTCCCATAAGGAGGGAGGTCAGTGGCAGCACTGCAGTGATGAACCACTGACAAAAGTTGGCTTATACCCAGGAAATGTTGGAGTGCCTTGTTTGTTTTGTTTTTCCTGAAAAGCTGTTCCTGTGGCCAATCAACACTACCTTTGATTTGTCTGTCCAGAGCACATTATTCCAAAAGGCCTGGTCCTTGCCTATATGCTCATTTGCAAACTGTAGACTTGCTCTAATGTTTTTGTTAGACAGGAAAGGCTTTTTTTTCCTGGCATACCTCCCATTCAGTTCAAATTTGTGCAAAAACAAAAAATTGTAGAAGGGTTAGGGTTCACATTTGCTTCTTATTTTTGCAACAAAACAGTCTTCATTATGTTTTTTTTTTTTTTTTTATCTGACAAGTGGTCTCTTACATAATATGCTGTTTTCTTTACTGACATACAAACATTTTTCTGTAACATTAAATTGTGTGCTAGAAAACTAATGGTTGGAAATCTAAAATGTTTTTTGTATTGACTCGATATGTCTAGCTAGAAAGCTCCAATCTTAATGAAGCTAAATTCATCACATTTAGCATACTCATATTCTGTGCTGTCTAGATAACCTTTAGTCCATCTTATGTCAGCTCTCCTGGAAAATTTACTGTAGCTGTGGAGATATTTGCTATTTTGGCATCCAGTTTTGCTCTACTATTCTGTATATTTACACCTAAATGTTATATTATTGTGTTTAAACCAGAACTAAACACGAAGAAAAATATGATGGGTAAAATGGCATCTAGATCAATTTAAGAAACATGATTTCCAAATTTGCAAACAAATACATCATGTTGATGCTGATGTTTAGCTGACAAATGTTGGACAAACTTGGACACACAATGTCAAATGTAATAAAGTAAATAACATTTAGATATCTACCTTCTAAGTACATACATCTATATGCATATGGATAAGAATAAATTAAACCTATCATAAAAATTGCAATTGTGACATCTCTGCCTGTAGAAATATATTTTGTGTTCAGCAAAATGCATGTTTATAATCACATATATGATATATGAAAATTTACTATTTTGCCCAAAGAACATTAAATTTCATTGATTTATATCTTTCAAATTAACAGGCCCCAAATTACATAATCAATCAATTAATCAATCAGTCAATCAATAAATCTGTCATAGCAGAAGAAATAAAAATCTCAGAATATAAAACTGCTTGTATTTAATTAAATTCAATTCAGTTATATTTGTATGGTGGTTTGAACATTAGACATTGCCACAAAGCAACTTTACAGAAATATATTTAAATTCTGGATATAAATGTTCAATTCATAAATTTATCCCTAATAATCAATCCAGAGGCAACATGTTCAAGAAAAAAAAAAAAAAAACAGAAACAAAAGTAGGACCGGAAATGTACCACACCCGAACAATCTGGCAATGAGTGGCAGAAGGATCGGGGATTATATATACGTTGCTGATTAATTGAGCTGATGAGGTAAAGGTGAGTCCGATGATTCAATCCAAAAGTGCCCAGAGACACACATGCGCACTCACACACACACACACACACACACACACACACACACACACACACACACACACACTAACAGAAACACGAAGGAGAGAAAATGTCTGGGTTACACATGTAACCCTGTTCCCTGAGAAGGAAACTATAACTTGCGTGAGCTTCACACCGGGGGAAGCGCTCTCACACGTGACTGGTATTTGAAGCTTGTGTAACATCATGCCTATATAAAGGCCTGCCGTGATCAGGTGAAGAAGTATTTAAGCGCGTCGCGTGATATAAAAACGGCACCTGTGAACCGTGCCATCAGCCTCTATTATCTGAAAAGATGCAATTCACAGGCACGCCCCAGTATATTTAGATATGCTCTGCTTTAACACAGCATCACCCCTACTGTCGCTGACAAAGCAGACCAGCAGCTGCTTCAACTTACACCTCTGGCCAGAGTGGTGGATGTAAGTACAGAGAGCCCTTACTGGACACAGTAGGTGCAATTTCTCTCATTCCAATGTGAGAAACAGAGGAGGGCAAAAGCTTGCAACACTACTTGCTGGGCAGCAGACGTAGGCATTTAGGAATATAATCTGGCCCAGGATATAGGAAGGCCTTGGCTAATCCAGGGGCAAAGTCAAGGCAGGAAGGGGCAACAGAGAGTGCTTGTAGATCTCCTACTTGCTTGAGAGATGTCAGGGCCAGCAGAAGAGCTACCTTTAGAGTCAGAAGCTTCACAGAGATTGACTCTAAGCGCTCAACCTGGTCACCTGACAGACCTTCCAGAACCACAGAAAGGTCGCAGGAAGGTAAACCTCGAAGTTAGAGGATGTTGCCCCACAGATGCTCAATCAGTAGGGGTGTGGCTGGCCGAAATGGCGGCCACTAGATCCTGATTGAAGAAGGAGCTAACCCTGCTGAGAAACATCCTTGTAAGAATGCCAGGACTGTAGCTATTGCAAAGTTCTAGGTGATGTTCCTCACACCATGAGACAAAAAGTCACCACTTGAGTGCCTATTATTTCCTCATGGATGGTGCTCTAGCATTCAACATGGTCTCTGCAACCTCAGTTGTGAAACCAGTATCTATGAGCTGGTGCCCCTCAGGGGCCAGATCTACAGTTTCCATAGTTCTGATCGAGGGTGACAAATCAGCCGTCCGGCTTGAGACAGTAAATCCTTGCGGGCAGGAATCTCCAATGGAGTGCCGTCTAGCAAGAATATTATCTCTGGGAACCATATTTGAGCTGGCCAATAAGGTGCTACTAGCAGGAGACCTAGACTGTCTTGGCGAATTCTCGCTAGGACTTATGGGAGCAGAGCGATTTTGGGAAAAGCATACAGATATGACCTTGGCCACACGTGCAACCTGGTGTCCAGCTCCAGTGGTGTGGGTGGAGTGAGGTGAACCACAGCGGGCAGTGTGTTGTCTCCTTGGAGGCAAACACATTCACTTCCACTTGGCCGAACCTCCACCATATGGACTCCACCACTTAAGGATGGAGCCCCCAACCCCCTGGCCTCAGCCCCTTCCTCAACAGGATGTCTGTCACAACAATTATGTTGTCTACCCCAAGAATTAGCTGTGCCTGCCTGAAGAATGGGCATGAACATAACCCTTCCTGGTGTTTGATATATGAGACCACCACTGTGTTGTGTGTCACAACTAACACATGGTGACCTCTTAATTGAGGAAGAAAGATTTTCAGTGCTACATATATGGCCCGCATTTTTAGGTGATTTATATACCACTCCAGATGGGTGCCACTCCAAGGACCACGAGATGGACAGCCATCTAAGACCGCGTCCCAGCCCGTGAGGGACGCATGTGTGATTACCCTCTTATGATAAGGAGATGCCCCTAGAGCATGACCCAAGGTTAGAAACTGGGGACAACTCCAAATTCTCAGAGGATGTAGGCATCGCTGTGTGACACTGATTACTCTCAGAGGTTTCGTCCGCGGGCGGAACCCGGGACTTTTCAGCCATCACTGAAACAGTCTCATGCGCAATAGGCCCAATGGTATGACATTGGCTACTGCTGCCATAAGGCCCAACAGTCTCTCATAGAGACTGGAGGGGATGCTCAGATCCAGCTTTATCTTGCTCAATCCTGATAGGATTGACCCTACGCATGTTGTGGATAGAAACGCCCTTATCATAGTAGAATCCCATGTAACCCCTAGAAAAGTTGTCCTCTGCACTGGAGAAAGCATACTTTTCTTGAGGTTCAACCTGAGCCCCAAGCTCTTCATGTGGGTGAAAACAACATCTTAATATTGAACTGAAAGTTCCCTGGAACGTGCTAGAATTAACCAGTCATCCAGGTTAGTATATGGATGTCCTGGTGTCACAAGGGAGCCAGAATGGCATCTACGCACTTTGTGAAAGTGAGAGGGGATAAAGCTAGCCTAACATTTAATCAACTACATCTGCTCAGTGCCTGCCTCATCCCGATAAACTGGTCAGCTTTGCACTTCCAGGCAAATTTGATGGGTTTGCTGAGAAATGCCGGGCCTTTTATGTCAGTGTACAATTTATTTCTCCAGCCAACCCAAATCGTTATCAAAACGACAAAAATCTCATTCATCATGATTTGGTACAGGAACTCAAAATACCCACAACAAAATGCATCCCTGCCAGCCATGTCATCACTGTCAAAAACACTCCCATTGTTTCCAGATTATTTCATGTTGTACACCTCTCCTTATATGTCATTAACTATCCTAAACATGCTATCATCTTGGGCCATCCATGGATGGAAATTCACGATCTGTGAATTTCCTAGAACCAAGGTGAGCTCACACATTGGTCAAATTACTGCCAGGAATATTGTCTTCATGTCACTGTTGACCTACGATGTCTAACCACCAGCACAGAAAGCCCCAATGTCCAAGCTGAAAGCAAGATCCCTGCTGAGTATGAAGAGTTTACTGAAGTTTTCTATAAAACCAAAGGCACCGAATTTCCACCTCATCGCCCTTGAGATTGTGTCTTTGAAGTGTTACCCAACATGACCCCACCTAAGAGTAAGGCCTATCCATTATCTCGACCCCAAGCATTAGCCATGGAAACCTGCATTGAAGAAACTCTGGCATCCACTTTCAGTCGTCGGTCCACCTCTCCCATGGCAGCGGGTTTCTTCTTTGTGAAAAAAGTATGGGGGAGTATTGTTACACCATGGCCGGCAGATGGCACTGCGGCGCAGCTTCGGACTATACACGTGACTCTTGTTTTGATTCGTTCGCTTCCTGTTTGGACATTGGCATCCGTGTTCGAATGCGTATAGCATGCTAGCGGTCTCAGTTCCTTGTTTTGTTTCCAAGTAATGCCTAGGCTTTCGTCCCATGTTTGATCCGGCTAGTCCTGTTAAACGTAGACCGTGTTTCTTGTGTTTGTTTGTTTGTTTGGTGTTAATAAAGACTTTGTTCTGCACCTGCATCCGCTTCCAGTCCCATTCAGTGACAGAATACTGCGCCCCGAACGCGGAAGCAGCAGATCAACATGAGCACCGAGTTTGAGAAGTTCATTCTGGGAAGAGAGTAAGCGTATCGACGAAAGACTTGCTCAGATCAATCGCCAGGTAATGCAACGAGGGCTTCTGCAGCAAGCCAGCCCATGCGCCACGTCGCCATCTGCGCAAGTTCCCACACCCCCACTGCCAGAGAGCTATGCGGTGCCACGCGGCCAGCAAAGCTACCCAAACTCCTGGAGCTTCCCACTGCAGGGGAATCATACAACGCCACGCAGCCAGCAAAGCTATCGGTACTATTAGGACTTCCCGTGCCCAGAGGATTACCAGGCTGTGCTAAGGAGGCAGCAGGAGGATTTTCAGATGAAGCGGTGGCAGGCAGAGGTGGCACAGATACTCCACAACCTGGAGGCGCTTAGCTCCCGTCCCGTAGCGCCGAACAGCACTCCTCCTTGCTGCCCTGCGGAAGATCCAGTCATGCTGCTCAGTCTGGAACTGAAGGCTAGCCCAGAACTTTGGAGGCCTACGGGGAAGCCTCAGCTGTGGAGCCCCTGCCCGCCGAAAAGGCCCTTCCGCTGCCCTGCCTGGCCGAGGAGGCCATCCCGCTGCCCTGCCCGGCCGAGGAGGCCGTCCCACTGCCCTGTCCAGCCAAGGAAGCCATCCCGCTGCCCTGGCCAGCCAAGGAGGCTGTCCCGCTGTCCAGCCCGGTACAGGGAGCTGTCCCGTTGCCTTGCCTGGCCGAGGAGGCCATTCTGCTGTCCTGTCCAGCCGGGGAAGCTGTCCTGCTGTCCAGTGATGCCGGGGGGCAGCGACCAGTGTCCCAGTGCAGCCAGAGGTGGCGCCCTGTATTCCAGTGCCGCGGGGGGCGGCATCCAGCATTCTAGCACCACTCGGGGTGGTGCTCCGCCAGTCTGCTGCCCGGTGGAGGCTGCCTCGTTTTCCGTGGCAGCATGAGACAGCGTTCCCATGGGCCCAGGAGGGGGGTTCTGTTACGCCACGGCCTGCAGATGGGACTGCGGCGTGGCTTCTAAGTGGACATGTGACTCTTGTTTTGGATCGTTCTCTTCCTGTTTAGACATTGGCTGATGTGCGAGGGTGTAGCTTGATTTGAGCCAGGTGTCTAGGTTTAGTTTTATTATGTTGGTTATTTAAACCCCACGTGTGGCTGCGCACTTTGCGCAGTATTAACTTAATGTCTCATGAGTATTATTAGTTGTAACGTTTGTAATGTTTAGCATGTATAGCTATAGCTCTGACTTTTAATGCAGTAGCTAATGCATGCAGCATGCTAGCGGTCTCATGTCCCTGTTCTGTTCTCGAGTAATGCCTAGACTATAGCCCCATGTCTGATCCTGAAAGCCCTGTTCAACATAGACCGCGTTTCTTGTGATTGTTTGTTTGTTTGTTTGCTGTTAATAAAGACTTTGATCTGCACCTGCATCCGCTTCCGGTCCCGTTCCGTGACACAATACTGTGCCCCGAACACGGAGGCAGCAGATCAAAATGAGCAGTGAGTTTGGGAAGTTGGGCCGATCATTCCGGGAAGAGAGTAAGCGTATCGACGAAAGACTTGCTCAGATCGATCGCCAGCTAATGCAATGAGGGCTGCTGCAGCAAGCCGGCCCATGCACCACATCACCATCCGCACAAGTTCCCACGCCCCCGCTGCCGGAGAGCTATGCGTCGATGTGTCGATGGTGACAGCAGAGCTCCGGCCTGAGGCCTACAGGGAGGCCTCAGCTGTGGATCTCCCGCCTGAGGTCAACATGGCGGCCTCAGAGCTGCAGCGTGAGGCCTATGGAGGGGCCTCAGCTGTGGAGCTCCCACCTGAGGTCAACATGGCAACCTCAGAGCTACAGCTTGAGGACTACAAGGAGGTCATGGGGGTGGTGCCCCGTGTTCCAGTGCTGCCGGGGGTGGCATCCAGTGTCCCAGTGCCGCTGGGGGTGGCGCCCCACATTCCAGTGCTGCCAGAGGCAGCGTGCTCCACCAGTTTGCTGCCCGGCAGAGGCCGCCTCGTTTTCCATGGCAGCAAGAGACAGCTTTCCCGGGGGCCCAGGACCCCCGTTGGAAGGCGGTTGTTGGCGCTCCAGGAGAAGCGCCTTTGGAGGGGGGGTTCTGTTACGCCATGGCCGGCAGATGGCACTGCGGCGCAGCTTCGGACTATACACGTGACTTGTTTTGGTTCGTTCACTTCCTTTTTGGACATTGGCTTGATGTGCGAGGGTGCAGCCTAATCTGAACCAGGTCTTTATGTTTAGAGTAATTATGTTGGCTATTTAAACCCCTCGTGTGACTGCACACGGCGCGCAGTATTATAGCTTGTAACGGTGGTAGAGTTTAACAAGTGTAGCTCTACATCCGTGTTCGAATGTGTATAGCATGCTAGCGGTCTCAGTTGCTTGTTTTGTTTCCAAGTAATGCCTAGACTCTTGTCCAATGTTTTCTCCGGCTAGTCCTGTTCCACGTAGACCGCGTTTCTTGTGTTTGTTTTTTTTGCATGCTGTTAATAAAGACTTTGATCTGCACCTGCATCCGCTTCCAGTCCCATTCTGTGACAAGTACACCCATGCAATTATTACCAAGGACTGAACTCAGTCACTGTCAAATATCGCTATCCACTGCCACTTGTCTCTTCAGCCATAGAACAACTCCGTGAGGCAAGAATCCCTACTAAGCTAGATCTGAGAAGTGCTTACAACCTTGTCAGGATCAGAGAAGGTTAGGAGTGGAATACTGCATTTATTACCACTGGGGGGCACTATAAATACCTGCTAATGCAGTATGGGCTAGCTAACGCACCAGCAGTGTTCCATATAATGTTTTTTAGCAGGTACATCTTTACCTGTGAACACCACTTACTCTTAGGCCAAGAGCTGAGAGAACCTGACGGCAGACATCACCCCTAATAATAAATATAGCAGCAAACAGTGATCTGTGGGATCCAAGTGCTTCCAGTTGCCAGTTCTTGCCAAGATACATAGAACCAGAAAGACCATCCATGAACATAATTATCAAGTTTTGTGATGATAGATCAATGCAAGTTGTTTAAAATTCCTGTTGAAAGCTGATTGGGTAAAAGCGTCCATAATTCACAGATGATTAAAAATCCAGTTACAGATCACCAGATCAATGCAGCACACCAGATATAAGCTCTTTTTTTTTCACTTTTTGGTTCCTGAAAAACTTTGGAAACTGTGGGGCTGCCATTACATCTTGGTCATGGTCAATGCCCACATGTTTAATGAAGACTGTAACCCTGAGGAAAGAAACAGCATAAGCTATTACAAGACAGCTTTACCTGCTTCCTCCTCAGTTGCTGAACTGAGGAAACTTTTCCCGGTAAGCCAGAGCTACTCAATATCCACACGGATGAGCTAGTCAAGTGATTTAATCAAATGTTGAAGTGAGTGGCAGCCGAGGATGTATAAGGCTGGGACCTGTTACTACTTTATTTACTTTTGCTCTCTAGGATTTAATCCGAGCCTCAAATGGTTTCTCCCTTATTTAATTACTGTTTGGTTAATGACCCCATAGGCTTCTAGAGGCACAGGAGCACAATCTATTGCCAATCTGGTCAGGGAACACAGACAAGAAATACAACAATGAAACAGATTGGCCACACAGTTGGACAACACATGCAGGTCCAGCATGCACAAAGCCTAGAATAGTGTTGATGAATAATTTGAGTGGTCATTGTTGACTGAATTAAACCAGATGCATATAACAGGGATACAGCTACTATCCTGTCCGAGTGACATCACAAAGCTCAACACCTCTCTGATTTGTCCAAACTAGATGATCACAGAGAAGATCCAGAGCATGTCTATAAATATACAAAGATTATAACTGTTCAGGACTGATCCAGGAAAAGCACTGGACAAAATTTGTGATGTTATACCTTGTACTATTCCTTTCTTTTAGCCTGACAGAGGGAGAAATTTGCCATATTCTGGAAAACCCTTCATATCCTCTGCTATCTAAAGATGGAGATGTGATAATCGGAGCTATCTTTCCAATACATGGTAGTGCACAAATGCAGTCACTGCCATATACTGAAAAACCTCAACCTTTAATCTGCATTAGGTTTGTTATAGTAGAAAACTTCACATTGGAGTCATTTATTGGAAATCTGCATTGTATTTCTGCATTGTTTCTATTAGTTTTAATTTTATATTAAATTGAATTGTTTAAATGATTTGAATGTATATTTGTAGACTTAACCTCAGGGAATTCCGCCTTGCTCAGACCATGACATTTGCAATCGATGAAATCAACAGAAGCAACAGGTTGCTCCCAAATATCTCAGTTGGTTATAGAATTTATGACAATTGTGAATCAAGATTGTTATCTATGAAAGCAGCCATGGCTTTGATGAATGGTATGGACATAACAGCAGATAATGCCTGCTCTGGACAAGCAGTAGTACAAGCTATCATAGGAGAGACAGAGTCTACTTCCACAATAACACTCACAAGAACTACAGGACCTTTTAAGATCCCAGTGGTAAGTGTCAATGATTTTAAGAATTATTTAGTAATCATTTATTTAATAGTTACAGGACACACTTGAAACATACATGGGATAATTAGAGCAATAACATAAATAATATAGAGCAATGTCTACATTTAAATCATTATATATCTATTTTTATTTTTTATCTACTTACTAATCATACATCCTCCAAAATGAGTCTCTTTAACTTCAACAGCTATGAAAAGCTCAATTTTACCTTGATACACAATTCTAACAAGGACGTATATTGTGCTAACTATTTTTAATATTCCCTCAAATGTATATGTTCAGACTAGTTATGCATTTGTTTTTTTAGCAATGTATTTTATTTATACCGGAGACACATTGATGCAATTGCTGCCTCACTTGTCCAGGGTTCTGGGTTCAGTCCTGGGCTTGGGTTATTGTCTGTGCAGAGTTTATATGCACTGTCCAAAAACATGCGGATAGACAGCTGCCACTATATTGACCCAGGGCTGAAAGATTGTGTAAATGTGTGTGTGCATAGTGTCCTGCTGTGCAAAGTGAATTCTCCTGCCTTGATCCCAGAGTTTCTGGGACTGGCTCTGGCTCCACCGCAGCCCTAGGCAGGGTAAAGCAGTGAAGAAAAACAAATGAATTTTATACTTACTACCAACTTTATTTAAATATTATTTGATATATAATGAATATAATACGTAAACTTTGTTTTCACATTGTTTTTCAGTTGGATGCTAGCTGTCAAGTTCTCTGTTAAAACAGGCTTCTGTCTAATTGCCTCTTGCTAGGTAAATGCTTTGGTGAAAGATGACTTTTTTTTTTTACTTTTTAATATATTTTTCTCTCCTCAGGTAAGTCACTCTGCCACATGTGACTGTTTGAGCAACAGAAAAGTTTACCCCTCTTTTTTCAGGACTACTACAAGTGACTACTACCAGAGTAGAGCATTGGCATATTTGGTCAAGCACTTTGGCTGGTCTTGGGTGGGAACTGTGAACAGTGATAATGATTATGGCAACAATGCAATATCCATTTTTTTGAAAGCTGCCAAAGAGGAGGGAATATGTGTTGAGTACTCTGAGAGGTTTGACAGATCAGATACTGCCAAAATCATAAAAGTGGTCGATATTATTAAGAAAAGCACAGCCAAAGTAATTGTCTTAGTTGTCGCCCAAATTGACATGAAAATTCTAATTGACCACCTTATTCTAAAGAATGTCACTGGCTTCCAGATTATTTGTGGTGAAGGATGGATTACTGCAGACAATCTAGTAACACCAGCTAGCTACAACATATTGGCTGGATCCATAGGTTTTGATGTGGGAAAACTGAACATTAATAGTTTTGCTTACTATGTTGTAAATGAATTTTGGCAAACAATATATCCTTGCTTGCATACAGAGGGAAACATTTCTCAATCTGAAAACAATTGCAGGAAATACGAAGATATGATTCAATTTAAAAACTACAGTGACGATATATCAGAATTGAGATATGCAAAAAACATATACAATGCAGTTTATGCTGTTGCACATTCTCTGCACAGCCTGTTGAGATGCACAGAAAATCAGAGCTGTGAAAATTACAAAACAATACAACCATGGCAGGTAACACAAAAGAAGAGAAGCAAAGCAGGCTATGCCTATTACTGATATTTTAAGAAATTAATAATTGTTTTCCTTTAATGCTGAAGGTTGTTGAGTTTCTAAAAAAGGTCAATTTTACCACCAAATTGGGAGAACAGGTTTGGTTTGATAGCACTGGGGCAAAGGTGGCAAAATATGATATGGTGAACTGGCAACGAGGGCTCAATGGAAAAGTGCAGTTTAAGGTCGTGGGCTATTATGATGCCTCTCTGCCAAGTGGACAACAATTTGTCCTAAATGATGAAGATATTGTCTGGGCAGCAGAGACAAGAGAGGTACATCCAATATTTGCTAATTTTCAGTTTTTATTAAACATTAATTGGAATAGATGTTTTTTTAACAGGCCTTGTAAGGCCCTCTATAACCTTTCTGGCAAAACAAAACCAATGTTCTACTAATGTTATCTACACACCACTGAATATATGTGAAAAGTTTTACACCAATATAGTGCTTAAAAGTATTACAAAAATGCAAACCTGAAAAGCTGCTTGGATTTCACTGATAAGCAAATTATTATGACTTAACAGCTTCATGGAACTGTCAGATAGAACCTTACTATACATAGTCTAATTTAAAAGAGGGTAGCAATACATGAATACATTGTTACTATTGTGTATACACTATATGGCCAAGTATGTGATCACCTGACCATCACACCCATATGCCAGCCTCCTCCAAACTGCTGCCACATAGTCTGAAGCACAGAATGTCTTTGTATGCTGTAACATTAAGAATTCCCCTTTACTGGAATTAAGGGGCCCAAACTTGTATAAGCATGAGAAATACCCCTGTGCACAACATGAGGTCCATAAAGACATGGTTTGCCAATGGTGGTGTGGAAGATCTGGAGTGGCCTGCACAGAGATCTGACCTCAACCCTACTGAAAATTGAATTGGAATGAATTGGAATACTGACTGTGCACTTGGTCTTCTCGGCCGACATCAGTGCCCAACCTCATGAAAGTGAATGTGGAGATAATTATAACAGCAAAGGGGGGACAAAATCAATAATGGGATTTTCAACAAGCACACATTGGTGTGATTGGTCAGGTGTCCACAAACTTTTAGCAAAATAGTGTATTTTCTGAATTGTATGAGAAAAGTACTGATTACAGCTATAATATGTTGTCCGTATTAGAAGCCAAGGTCTGTGTGCAGTGACAGCTGTCCTCCAGGAACCAGGAAAGCTGCACAGAAAGGAAGGCCTGTCTGCTGCTATGACTGTATACCATGTGCAGAGGGAGAGTTCAGTAACCAGACAGGTATTTTCAGCATTACAGATTTTCACAGACAAGTTGTTATTTGTACATGGTGTATTCTTTTTTTATTATTTAGGATACAATTCCTGAACAATGGCATTAATAAATAAAACCATGAGATAAAGTTGATTTTCTTTCATAAAAAAATGACCATGATTATTTTGCAGATTCAAATAACTGTGAGCAGTGTCCAGGAGAATATTGGTCTAATGCTGACAGAGATAAATGTATGTTAAAGGTCATAGAGTTTCTTTCATTTACAGAAGTTATGGGGATAATATTGGTTCTTGTTTCTTTGCTTGGAGCTACATTAACTGTGTTAGTAGCTATTTTATTTTTAATAGAAAAAGACACTCCAATTGTTAAAGCCAACAACTCAGAGCTGAGCTTCCTGCTGCTGTTTTCCCTGACTCTGTGTTTTCTCTGTTCACTAACTTTCATTGGACGGCCATCTGAGTGGTCCTGTATGCTGCGTCACCCAGCGTTTGGGATCACCTTTGTGCTCTGTATCTCCTGTCTACTAGGGAAAACAATAGTTGTATTAATGGCCTTCAGGGCTACACTTCCAGGCAGTAATGTCATGAAATGGTTTGGGCCTCTACAGCAAAGGCTCACTGTTCTTGCTCTCACTTTCATACAGGTTCTTATTTGTGTACTTTGGTTAAAAGTTTCTCCTCCTTTCCCCTACATGAACATGAACTACTTCAAGGAAAAGATCATATTAGAATGTAATTTGGGTTCAGCTATAGGCTATTGGGCCGTGCTGGGTTATATAGGAGTTCTTGCTTTCTTGTCCCTTGTTTTGTCTTTTCTAGCTAGAAAGCTGCCAGATAATTTTAATGAAGCTAAATTCATCACATTCAGCATACTCATATTCTGTGCAGTGTGGATCACATTTATTCCAGCTTATGTCAGCTCTCCTGGAAAATTTACTGTAGCTGTGGAAATATTTGCTATTTTGGCCTCCAGTTTTGCTCTACTGTTCTGTATATTTACACCTAAATGTTACATTATTCTGTTTAAACCTGAACTAAACACAAAGAAAAATATGATGGGTAAAATGGCATCTAAATCACTTTACTAAACAAGTTGTTCAAATTTGCAAACATACACATCGTTTTAGCTGAAAAATGTTAACGTTGGACACAATGTCAAATATGTTCAAATAAATAATAGTTAAATTTAATTCTAATTTCATCTATGGATGTGGTTATGGATAAGGATATGAATGAGAACAGATTAAACTTCTCATTAAAAAATGTTACAATTGTGTCTTATCTCTGGTCATAGAATAAATTTTCTATATAGCATTTTGTAATCAGTTATTTTATTGGCACGAATCATTCTTGATATGTCAATTTTTATTATTTTATATTTTTAAGTGGAAGGGTTATATCATCTCAAATTAATATGCCTCGATGTAAATAATCATAAACCTACCAGTCAATCAAATATTCAATCAATTGATCACTAACAAATAAAAATTAAATCTGTCATGACAGAATAAATAATAATGTCTCCATACAAAATATAAAAATGTTTGCACTAGATTATGGATGGTCAATCATATTTTTAAAATGCATCTGCTATGGTTTCCATCAGATCAGCAGAGGGAACTGAAGACTAGCATGTTAGACTACTTGCTCATGCACCTGGAAAAATGTTTCCCACAATTTACACAATATGCTTATTTGGAAAATTCCATGAGTAACTTACATGCACGTAGTAAATATTATAGAAATAAGCATTTAATTTACTATGCATGTAATGTTGAATACCATTACTTTGCACTGTTAATTGTGTAGAAATATAAATAACCAAGCAGCAGAGGTTGTGCTTTAGGTAAGGACTTTAGGACTTTAGGGAGCATGCAATAGGAAATGGTGGGGGTTGGCTAGGAATTGGAAGGAACAAAACAGGCTGCTGTGAGAAAACACTCATCTGGAACACAATCTAATAGGTGTCTCTACAAATGTGGTAATTGCAAATAACAACATTATTAATTAAAACACAGCCAGCAGCAACATAATATATTTTTTAAAAATACCTGCAGGGATAACATTGATCTGAACAACAAAAACACATCCTCAGCCCTGTATGATGCAATGCCAAATTAAATCAATAATAGCCAATAAATTGTCTATTTTGCTTACCGTTTTCACAAATGTAAGGTAACATTTTAACCCTACTAACAGGCTTGAATCATATGTTGAGAAACATTCTATAATCAAATGTGTCCCCTATGTTACCAAGTGAATGAGGACATGGGAGACAGGTATGGCACAACTCAAAAGGGTTTTAATGGAATGAAAACTTGCTTTTCAGCCTTGTTCACCAAAATCACACATCTACACACACAGACACGCACACAGCTCTCTCTCTCTCTCGTGGCTGTTCTCACTTCCTCTTTATCTTCTTTCCACTGCTCACTGTAATAGAGAAAGTTTATCAACATGGTGTCTAAATTTGTTGCTCACCCAATGTAACACAGATTGATGAACTGCTTGATTGGCTAGATGTGGTTCACTTTTATTCGACTGGATTTACTGGGTATTAACTCCAATATCCTGAGAAAAATGGCTTTGTTCACTCTGTTTGGGTTACACCAATTGATCATCATTTCATTTGTTTTGTTTAGAGCCCCAGAAACATTTCATTATATCATGGAAATAATACTCCACCCATACACATAGCTAGAGTTTGGCTGGGTCACCTGGTCACTGAAAAATGAGAGCCCCAACACCACTTTGGGAGGCATCAACCTCCATGATGAATTGCAGGCCAGGGTCTGGGTGATGCAGTATGGGGCAGTCAAGAACCTCTGTTTCAAGGTTTAAAATGTCTGCAGAGCCTCTGGGTTCCACCTCAGGTTTTTAGGTTTTCCCATAAGGAGGGAGGTAAGTGGCACCACTGCAGTGATGAAGCCCCTGATAAACCACTGACAAAAGTTGGCTTATACCCAGGAAATGTTGGAGTGCCTTGTTTGTTTTGTTTTTCCTGAAAAGCTGTTTTTGGTCAGCGCCAAACATATCTGCTGTTACTGTGGCCAAACAACTCTACCTTTGATTTGTCTGTCCAAAGCACATTATTCCAAAAGGCCTGGTCTACCTATTTGCTCATTGGCAAACTGTAGACTTGCTCTAATGTTTTTGTTAGACAACAAAGACTTTTTTTTCCTGGCATACCTCCCATGCAAATTTGTGCAAAAGCAAAGGATTGTAAAAGCATGCATTTTGACACCAACTGTTGCAAGACTTTATTGCTATGTTTTACTGAGCATCTTGCAGAAGCAGCCTCAGTTCTTCTGGAGACTTTGGCATTCACATTTGCTTCTTATTTTTGCAACAAAACCCAACAGCCTTCATTATGTTTTTTTTGTCTGAAAAGTGGTCTCTTACATAATATGCTGCTTTCTTTTCTGACATACAAACATTTTTCTGTAACATTAAATTGTGTGCTAGAAAACTAATGATTGGAAATCTAAAATGTTTTTTGTACTGACTCGATAATGTAGAAGTTATAAAATGAAAATGTACAACAAAGTTATAAAAAATAGAGTGCCTAAGACTTTTGCACAGTACTGTATGCAAATAAATAATTACTAATTAATAACATGTGTAAATAAAGTAATATGTTATTACCTTATTTACTTTTGCTCTCCAGGATTCATTTCAAGCCTCAAAGGGCTTCTGCCTAATTGAACTACTTTTTGGTTGATGATGTCATAAGCTTCTAGAGGCCTAGGAGCACCATCTATTGCTATTCTGCTCATGGAAGACATACAAAAAATACAACAATGCAAACAGATTGGCCACATACATTGACAACACCTGCACGCCCAGCATGCTCAATGCCTACAATAGTGGCTGTAAATAATTTGAGTGGTCAGTGTTAACTGAATTAAACCAGATATGTTTAACTGAGATATGCAGCTACCATCATGTCCCTTAATGACATCACAAAGCTCACCACCTCTCTGATTTGTCCAAACTGAAAGGTTATACCCAGAAGACCCAGTGAATGTCTATAAATATATGAAGAGTACATCTGTTCTGGACTGATCCAGGAAAAGCATTAGACAGAATTTGTGATGCTATTCCTTGTACTACTCCTTTATCTTAGCCTGGCAAAGGGAGAAAATTGCCATATTCTGGACAACCCAGCACATCCACTGCTGTCTAAAGATGGAGATGTGATAATTGGAGCTGTCTTTTCGATACATGATGGTACACAGATGCAGTCACTGCTGTATACTGAAAAACCTCAACCTTTAATCTGCATTAGGTTTGTTGTAGTGGAAAAATTCACATTGGAATCATTTTTAGGAATGGTGTATTGTATTTCTGCACTGTATTTCCTTTAGTTCTCATTTTATATTAAATATATAATTTCTCACTATGAATTTTATTTGTAGATTTAACCTCAGAGAATTACGCCTTGCTCAGACCATGACTTTTGCAATCGATGAAATCAACAGAGCCAACAGCTTGCTCCCAAATATTTCAATTGGATACAGAATTTATGACAATTGTGGATCAAGATTGTTGAGTATGAAGGCAGCCATGGCTTTGATGAATGGTATGGACATAACAGCAGATAATGCCTGTTCTGGACAAGCAGCAGTACAAGCCATCATAGGGGAGTCAGAGTCTACACCTACTATAACACTCACAAAAACTACAGGACCTTTTATGATCCCAGTGGTAAGGATCAATGATTTTAATAATTATTTATTAGTAATAAATGACAATATATTTAACAGTTACAAAACACATTTGAAACTACAGTTAATGTGTTTAATATTCAATCAAATGTGCATGTTTAGTCTCTAAACCTCTTTCAGCAGTGCATGTCATTCTTATGTACAGCACAGTGTGGTAGTGGGCAATATTGTAACATAGCTCCAGGATTCTGGGTTCAATCCTTTACTCATGTTGCTGTCTTTGCAGACTTTTTGAGAGTGCAGATAGGGTAGCAGGCTACTCTAAATAGCCTTTAGGTGTGAAAGTGTGTGTGATTGTGTGTAGGTATGGTGTCCTGTGTTAACATTTTAGCTATCGTTCTCTCCTCAGATCAGTCACGCTGCGACATGTGAATGTTTGAGCAACAGAAAAGAGTACCCCTCTTTCTTTAGAACCATAGCAAGTGACTTCTACCAGAGTAGAGCATTGGCATATTTGGTCAAGCACTTTGGCTGGTCTTGGGTGGGAGCTGTGAACAGTGATAATGATTATGGCAACAATGGAATGGCCATTTTTCTAAATGCAGCCAAAGAGGAGGGGATATGTGTCGAGTACTCTGAGAAGTTTGACCGGTCAGACACTGCCAAAATCATGAAAGTGGCAGATATTATTAAGAAAGGCACAGCCAAAGTAATTATCATATTTCTTGCCCACTTTGATATGAACATTCTAATAGATCAACTTATTCTAAAGAATGTCACTGGCTACCAGATGATTGGTGTTGAGGCATGGATTACAGCTGTCAATCTAGTAACACCAACAAGTTACAACATACTGGCTGGATCGATTGGTTTTGATGTGGGAAAATTTAACATTGGTAGTTTTGCTGACTATGCTGTCAATGAGTTTTGGCAAACAGCTTTCCCTTGCTTGCATACAGAGAGAAACATTTCTCAAACTGAAAACAACTGCAGCAAATATGAAGATATGATTCTGTTTAAAAACTACAATGAAGATATAGCAGAATTGAGATATGCAAAAAACATCTATAATGCAGTTTATGCTGTGGCACATTCTTTACACAGTCTGTTGAGATGCACAGAAAACCAGAGTTGTGAGAAATACAAAACAATACAACCATGGCAGGTAACCCAAAGAAGAGAACCAAAGCAGGCCGTGTCCATGTCATGAAATGAATATTGTCATGAAATGAATATTTGTTTGAATACTTTTTTATTTACCCTTTGAAGGTTATTGAAGCTATAAAAAATTTAAATTTTACCACCAAATTAGGAGAAAAGGTGTGGTTCGACAGCACTGGTGCAATGCCTGCAAAGTATGATGTGGTGAACTGGCAACGAGGGTTCAATGGAGAAGTGCAGTTTAAGGCAGTGGGTTATTACGATGCCTCACTGCCAAGTGGACAACAATTTGTCCTAAACACTGAAGACATTTTCTGGGCTGGAGAGAAAAGAGAGGTAAAACATTTTTACTAATTAATTTATGTATATATATATATATATATATATATATATATATATATATATATATATATATATATATATATATATATATATACATATTATTTTTATGAAATAGAATCTAAATGAAGTAGATTTTTATTATTATTAAATCGGGATCTTTCGGCCCCTATACAATTTATTTGTTTGTTTGTTTTGGTAGAAAAAAACTAATTTCTTAAAATGTATGATACTGAATATACATGAAATGTTTTACACCAAAATAGTACTTCAACGTTAAAAATTCAAAGCTAAAAATGCTTATTAATTAAGATGTGTTTATGGCTTAACAGCTTAATTTACTTGTCACACAGAACCTTATAAATGGAAGGTTCTGAAAAATAAACCAAATTAAAATAAATTATTAATATATAGACACATTGCTTGAGTTGCATCTCAAACAAGCTATATTTGCTCAATTCTATGGGAAAAGTAATATCTGTAGCTGGAATATATTGTTCACATTAGAAGCCCAGGTCTGTGTGCAGTGAGAGCTGCCCTCCAGGAACCAGGAAAGCTGCACAGAAAGGAAGGCCTGTCTGCTGTTATGACTGTATACCATGTGCCGAAGGAGAGATCAGTAACCAGACAGGTAATTTCAGCATTACCAATTTTCAAAGACAAGTTGTTAATTGTGCATTGTGTATCCTCTTTTTATTATTTAGGATACAATTCCTGAACAATGGCATTAATAAATGAACTCAGGAAATTAAGTTTATTTTCCTTCCTAATAAGAATAACCATGATTATTTTGCAGATTCAAATAACTGTGAGCAGTGTCCAGGAGAATACTGGTCTAATGCTAACAGAGATAAATGTGTGTTAAAGGTCATAGAGTTTCTTTCATTTACAGAAGTTATGGGGATAGTACTGGTACTGTTCTCTTTGTTTGGAGCTGTATTAACTGTGTTAGTAGCTATATTATTTCTAATAGAAAAGGACAGTCCTATTGTTAAGGCCAACAACTCTGAGCTGAGCTTCCTGCTGCTGTTCTCCCTGACTCTGTGTTTCCTCTGTTCACTAACTTTCATTGGACAACCCTCTGAGTGGTCCTGTATGCTGCGCCACACAGCTTTTGGAATCACGTTTGTCCTCTGTATCTCCTGTGTACTGGGGAAAACAATAGTTGTACTAATGGCCTTCAGGGCTACACTTCCAGGCAGTAATATCATGAAATGGTTTGGGCCTCTACAGCAGAGACTCAGTGTACTTGCATTCACTCTCATACAGGTTCTTATTTGTGTGCTTTGGTTAACAGTTTCTCCTCCTTTCCCCTACAAGAACATGAACTACTACAAGGAAAAGATCATATTAGAATGTAACTTGGGTTCAGCTATAGGTTTCTGGGCAGTGTTGGGTTATATAGGAGTTCTTGCTTTCTTGTGTTTTGTTTTGGCTTTCCTAGCTAGAAAGCTGCCAGATAATTTTAATGAAGCTAAATTCATCACATTCAGCATACTCATATTCTGTGCTGTGTGGATCACCTTTATTCCAGCTTATGTCAGCTCTCCTGGAAAATTTACTGTAGCTGTGGAGATATTTGCTATTTTGGCCTCCAGTTTTGCTCTACTATTCTGTATATTTACACCTAAATGTTATATTATTCTGTTTAAACCTGAACTAAACACAAAGAAAAATGTGATGGGTAAAATGGCATCTAAATCACTTTAAGAAAAAAGGTTTTCAAATTCACAAATATATACTTCATCATTTTAGCTGAAGAATGTTGAACTTGGAAATATAATGTTGAGGTAATATTTAAATATCTTACATCTAATTGTATATAATCTGCCTATAAATGAGAACACATTATACAATTTATAAAAAATGCAATTTTGTCTTATGTTTGTCTGAAGATAATAATAATACAAACATTTTGTATTCAGCAACATGCATGTTTGTAATCAATGGTATAGTTTGTAATCAATGGTATGTGTGTAATCAGTGGTATAATGGTATATACAATTTACTTGTTGGCACAAAGAATATGTGACATGTCAATATGTCATTTTCAAAAATTTGAAGTTAGATACATACATACATACATACATTAGTCTATCATGACAGAATAAAGAAAAATCTCCACAAACAAACTATAAAAATGCTTGTACTGAATGCTTGTGTCATCTGATGGGTGGTCAGTACGCTACTTTTAAAATGCATCTGTTATTGTGTCCATCAGATTAACAAAGGGCACTGATGCCTGACACCAGCAACACTGACTACGTTTACATGGACAGCAGTAATCTAATTATTGACCTTACTCTGAAAAAGACAATATTGTGATTAAAGTGTTAACATGAATCACTTTTAGAATATTCCTTTCATGTTCCTGTTTTACATGTTATAGAACATAATTAGATTAACAGCACACGTCATTACGTCCCCACGTCACGTCGTTCGACGTTCCCTTCAGAATTTCACGTATCAACATACAGTTCATCTTCGTTATGGACCCGTATACAGTTTTGGGTGTTTTTATTTTTAATTTTTTACGAATGCTTTAAGTTCAACTAATGAGGGGAAGTAGGCTACAGCTGTCAGTGTTCAGTCAGTTAACAATTAGCAGTTTGAAATCAATTATCAACTCAGTTACTTCAGTTCAGAGTAGGGCTAGTAATGATCAAACTGGTAACTTAGGTAGCTAGGTAATGTACAGTTATGAAAATGAGGATTTGTAATTAAGATAAAAATGTTGGCAATTGGATGTAACCATAGACTGTCATATTTTTGCATAGGATCAAGTAAACATGAAAAGAAAGGAAGAGATATCAGTTCTTTTTAAAGAAGCACAAATAGGCAGACCTGTTGCAAACAGCCCTGTGAGCTTGATGCCTGCTATATCTAATTGCAGTGTTTTTTTGGTCTTTGTTGTTGTTGTTGTAAATAAACTCAGCAGTTCATCTAACAGACACATGCTACTGTATCTTATCTCCTTGGTGCTTAAGCTTTATTTTCTGAAAATATTTTGGTTGTTCAATACTTATAGACATAAACAGGGTGACCCAATTCTTGCCACTATGTGTGTGTGTGTGTGTGTGTGTGTGTGTGTGTGTGTGTGTGTGTGTGTGTGTGTGCGCGCGCGCGTGTGTATAATTACTATCAATACCAGAAATTGTTGGTCCCCAAGTGGAAAACAACTTATAAATCATACTAAATCATACATACTACATTTTTTAAATATAAAAATGCATTTTCGTGAAGTTTAGGAGATGAATAGGTTTAGGTGATAGAAAATGCAGTTTGTACAGTATAAAAAATCATTATGGAAATTCCCCATAAAACATAGATACCCAACATAATATGTGTGGATTCCTGAAAGTAGCAGTGGCCACCCCCTGTTCACCCCATTTATAAAACTCGAGCTCTGCCACTGTACTTAACTAACCCCTAACTTGTCCCAACTAAAAAAAAAAAACCCTACACTTACACCTGCTCTTACACCTCTACTCTGTACACTCAATTAAAAATCCTGTATGGTAGCAGTACTTGATACCTGGTTGATGTATCGATTTGCTTGTTTTTCCTATTTGTGAGTCACTTTGGGTAAAAGCATCTGCTAAATGACTAAAATGTATTATAAATAAATAAATTAATTAATCTGTCATGACAGATTAAAGCACAAACAAGTAAAACTGCCTGTACTAGATAATGGATGGTTAATGCTCTACTTATAAAATGCATATGCTATGGTTTGCATCAGAACAGCAGAGGGCACTGAAGACAATCTTTTGAGACCAAAGGCTCGTGCACCATCCAAAATATATCTCACAAAACATCAAAAAAGGTTTACATAATAGGGTTATTTGGAAATCTCCATGAGCACCATACAAGCATTTAATCCATTATAGTTCAATATTTAATTTACTATATATTTAATGTCGAAAGTAACTTTTTTTTTGCACTCTTCAGTGTGTAAAATTAGAAAGAAACAAAGGCAACGGAAGTTGTGATGTAGGTGAGGACTTACAGATGGTGAGGAGGAAGTGCAGATGGGAGCATGCAATAGGAACCGGTGGGGGTGGGTGGTTGTCTAGAGACTTAGAGGGTGGCATGTTAGAACTTGAACAAGCTGACAAAACAGACTCGTGAGAAGGTACTCACCTGGAAAGCAATGTGATAAGTGGCTCTACAAACACTAATTGTAAAATAACAACCATATTAATTGAACCCCAGCTGGCAGAAAAATAATATACTTTCATAAATGTCTGCATGAGCATTGCTCTGAACAACAAAAACACAGCATCAACAGTATATGATGCAATGCACCATTAAATCAGGAGAAAATAATATATTGTCACCAATATATATTATTGTATTTATAGTTGTCACAAATATTATTTAACATTTTAACCATACTAATGTGCTTGAATGATGATATGTTCAGACATTTTCCATAATCAGAGTCAAATTTGCTTTTACATAACAACTAACAAACCACTGTTGCTATCAATTACTGTGAGATGTCATATTAGTTTTGTCAAATGATAAATATAAATAAGACTAATTTACACTGAATATAAAAAGTCGATCCATCCCTGTTAAAATGGCAGGTTATTGTGAAGTAAAATATTCTACGATACTAAGATTCGTGCCAGATCTTTTCTTACCTTTAATGTGTAATTGCAAATTATACAAATACAGTGAAAAAGAATCAGAAACTTTTATAGGGAAAAAAATAAAAATAAAAAACTTCCAATAACCTAGTTGCATAAGTGTGCACACCCCTAAACTAATACTTTGTTGAAGCACGTTTTGATTTTATTACACGACTCAGTCTTTTTGGGTAAGAGTCTATCAGCATGGCACATTTTGACTTGGCAATATTTTCATATTCTTTATTGCAAAAACAGTCTAGATCCAACAAATTGTAATGGTATGTCCGGTGTACAGCCTGCTTCAGGTCACCCCACAGATTTTTAGTTGGATTTAGGTCTGAACTCTGGCAAGGTCATTCAGAAACATTGATCTTCTAGTGGTTCAGCCATTCCTTTGTTTATTTGAATGTATACTTTCGGTCATTGACATGCTGAAATGTGATATTCCTATTCCTTTTCAGCTTACTATTAGACATCTTACGGGTTTGCACAAAACTTGACTGGTATTTGTATACCAGTATTGATTAGTATTCATGATTCCTTCCACCTTGATAAAAGCCCCAGTTCTGGCTGACAAAAAGCAGCCCTAAAACATGATCCTTCCACCACCATGATGTTTTTTTGCATCAAACATATCTTTTGTAATTATGGAATTATTATACCTTTTGGAATTGGTCTCATCAGCCCATAACACAATAAAAACAACAAATCCAAAATATTGCCAAATAGGCACTTTTACATTTTGCTTTGAAACCAAATCTTCCACCATTGTCTTGTCAGTAACCTCAGCTCACTCTTTTTGTCAGTCAGCTCACCTCACTCTTGTCACGTAATAAATGAAATCTGACTCCTGCTGATCTGTGCTGTGACTCTGACTCATTCGGTTCATGCTGAATTGAGCAGATGCATTTTTAATTGTAGCGTCCATTCTCTAACTGAACAAAATGATTATTTATTACTATAAAAAAGCAAAAGACAGTGGGGGCGGTGCCGCAGTGGGAAAGTGATGTAATCGGTGTGCTGTCAAACACCGTGTAACACAAACTATCTCAGCAAGCCTACTGGAGAGTCCTGGATCCATTTTCTCCACTTGTTGATGGCCTTCATGGTGTTCGATGGTACATATAATGTTTTGTGAGACCCTGTACAAGCTTTGTCAGATCTTTTCAGAGCAGGGCTTGAGCAGGTCCTGCAGAAACATCTGGTCTTTATTTGGGGTTAATCATGATAATTTCATTGATGCTAGCTCTATGAAAATTACTTCTGAACATGAGACTGAATTTTTCCCTAAATGTTTCTTATTGTATTTCACTTAATTTTATACACTTTCACAACAATTTTATCTAATTTCACAATGAGGGTGGGAAAAGATCTATGATTTACCTTGGTTTAATTTTTTTCATCACAAAAACGTGTCATTTTAACAGGGGTGTGTAGATTTTTTTATTATGTCCACTGTAAACACAACACATATTCAGTTACATCAGTTACAGTATTCATATCGTCATCTTTGACCTAATAACTTTGCAGACTTATGAAGCTCCCTCGCCTTGTCTTCATGTACAACAATAACAACAAAAACAGCAATAAATATAATCAAACTTTTACAGTTTATGTCTTTATATAGTACTCTTCTGACACTGAAGAGTACTTTGCCAATTCAAAGCGGGGAAAATATGGTTGTGCTTATATAGACGGGCCACATTCCAGAGATGGAAACTCGATTCTGCGACTCGCACTTAAGTTGCAAAAAAAAAAGGCTTACAACTTGACTTGGACTCATGAACAACTGACTCCAGACTTGACTTGAACTTGAAGGCAGAGTCTCCTGAAAAACACAAGTCATTTTGGTTTGGCATTCCCGATTACGTTCTTTCATTACTACCCCACATGATAGCATCAAACAATACATTTGTCTATTCATTCCTCATTCAGTAATTCTCTATCAGTATTTGCTGCAGCAGGAAATATCACAACAATTAACCTCTAAACACACCAAGCCAGCATTATTATATACATGCATGACACATCTGAAGGTGCGTGTTCATCACCCATTGGAAAAGTGCTGTTATATAAATAGCCAAGTCTTGTGATAAACTTCATGTCATTAAATTTGAAAAGCATTCAATTAATCCAAAGGGAAGCTGCAGTGTTACACAGCTGTCTAGGGCTTGCTTGCTGTCCATTTTCAAGAACTACATGTTGCCATGTCCTTTTCATATTTTACCCCCAAGTATTAGCTACCATATGCGTATATTATCCAAGTTTACCAAGTTAAATAAACTTTATGAATGATATCTTCTACGTTTTGTCTCAGCCAGTTCAGTTACATCCAGTGCCATGCTAGAAGCCATTTTGGCTATCAGTGATAACTGTGTGAAGATGGCACAGGAGAGTATGACATATTACACTTGCTGTTTACTACAGCTACTAATAATATAATAGTTTAATCATTGTAAAATGAATTGTATAAAAGAGTTTTGTTGCTAGTACAGTTCTCTATAAGAACAGAAGTATAGTCGCTGGCTAAGATTTGAAATACGTAAGCAGAGAATCAATTGCATCTATACATGGGGGTTTTGTTATCACTGGCGCTCACTGGTAGACTACCATACCCATCATTGCTTGAGAACTACAGCAAACTACGGCAATTCAGTAGGGGTCAATCAGAATATAACAGGACCCACACATAATGGTGGTCATACTCTTGACCTGATATTGAAATAAAGAATAAATAATGGAAATACAGTCACACTTCCGCAGTCTGAAGCTATTTCAGACCATTATCTCATCTCGTTTAAATTACGTATTGATCATAATATTTGCACCTTGCCACTTTACTGTGTCAAATGTACACCCATGTCAGCTACTGCACAGAGTTTTTATCAATAACCTCACAGAGTTATCAACTATGACTGGATCACTGTCTGATCCCAAAGAACTTGATCACGTGACTAAATGCTTAGAGTCAATGTTCCACTACACGCTAGATAAGTTAGCTCCATTTAAAAGAAAAATAATTAAAGAGAAATAGCTAGTACCCTGGTATAATGGTCACACACATATCTTAAAACAGACCACTCGATAATTAGAACGTAAATGTCATCAAACCAAACTGGTAGTATTTAAAACAGTGTCATATCACAGCCAACCAGCAACTCTATTTCCCAGAAGGAACCACTAACTACAAACATGGGCGCTGAGGACTACACTTCCCATACATGCACATGCTCGCCATCACCGGAGTACTAACTACACACATCTGCGCCCAATCTCACACACAGCACTTACGGACTTCGCGAATACTCAGACTTTGTGAAGTAAGCGTTCAGTTGACTTGTTCTCTGCCGTTATCAAAGCCTTATTCTCGTGTTTTGCCAAAGTGAATTTTTGACCATTGTTTTCGTTCTCGACCTCGATTCTCTACCTTGTCTAGTTTTGTCTGTCTGCCTGATCGCCCGACCCCTGCCTGTTTACTGACCACGGATTTTGCCTTACCTCTTTGGATTGTTATTATATCCCTGCACTTGCTTCCATCTCTGCCTTCATCACGTGACAAACAGCATGGAAGGAGAGCCTCCTAACTATAGAAAATATCTTAGTGCTGCTAGAGCAGTCTATTTCTCCATCCTAATGGAAGATAACAAAAATAATCCCAAATTCCTATTCAATACTGTAGCAAATTTAAATAGGAATAAAACCACCACAGACCAGCGTGTGCACAATCATTATATACAGTTGTAATCAAAGCTAATCAACCCCCATTGCAAATCAAGTTTATTGTCAAATTTTACAGACTTTCAACTATGTGTAATGAACAAATCAATTCAACAAATCAAAATGCAGTTGAAATAGTTAAACACAACGAATGCTTCAAGTGGGTTCCCTAAATTCAACTGAAAATGCAATTTACATTTACATTTATTCATTTAGCAGACGTTTTTATCCAAAGCGACTTACAAATGAGAAAATACAAACTTATAATGACTTCTCCAGTTTAAAAAATTATACAATCCCTTCATGGCAAGTATCTTTAGTACTTAGTAGAGCACCGTTTTGCTGTTTTGACCTGCTGCAAATGAGATGCATAGATTCTGGTTACGTTGCTGAGTAATCTTAGCCCGTTCCTTATGAGCAACGGCCTCCAGTTCAATAATAATCTTAGGTTATGCATTTTCTGCACCTAGCCAGTTCAGGTATTTCATGTGCTCCAGCTCAAGCACACCTGGTGCAACTAATGAAGACCTTCAGTATGAAGCCAACAGCTGTTTTGCATATTTGTGCTGTTGAGAGGAATTCTATTTAGGGGGTTGAATAATTTTAAAACTAGAGAAGACAAAAAAATCAGACTATTAATTTAAAAGCAGACAGTTTTATAACTAACTCTGTAGATGATAACATAGCAATATCAGATCAATGATTAGACTGTTTTACTCCCATTAGAGAACTAATTTCATTAATTTCTTCATCAAAAACTTGTATACTAGATCCTTCACCTACATGTTTCTTCAACAGATTATTCCAAAAGTAATCAAACCCCTTCTAAATATAATCAATTCTCCCCTTAGCACTGGCTATGTACCTACATCATTGAAACTAACATTTGTCAAACCCATGATTAAAAAACCTGACCTTGATCACTCTCTACTGTCCAGCTATAGACCTATATCAAATCTCCCCTTTATCTCCAAGATCTTAGAAAAGGTTGTAGCACAGCAGGTATGCTTTTACCTGCATGGGAATAATATTCATGAAATGTATCAGTCAGGATTTAGGCCTCATCATAGCACCTTAGTGCAGCTTTTGATACTGCTGATCATACTGTTCTACTTGGTAGACTAGAAAACGTTGCTAGTACTAAGCTACCAGAGGGCCAGTCCCTCTCCTGTCTCAGGTCTTATTTGACTGATCGTTATCAGTTTGTAGATGTAAATGGTAATTTCTCTGTGTATTCTGTATTAAAGTTTGGTGTTCCACAAGGTTCTGTTTCAGGCCAACTGCTTTTTACTTTATCTATGCTACCTCTGTGTCAAATTATTCGTAAACATGGAATTAGCTTCCACTGTTATGCTGATGACACACAGTTGTATTTTTCAGCAAAGCCAGATGACAGACATCAGCTCAATAAAGCTGAGGAATATTTAAAGGACATTGGATGCTGGATGCTTATTAACTTCCTTTTACTTCATTCTGACAAGACAGAAGTACTTCTACTGGGACCACGTGCAGCTAGAATTAAGCTTTCCGATACATAGTAACTCTAAAAAGTAAAAGACCTTGGTGTGATTATTGACTCCAGTCTTTCATTTGATGCTCATGTAGATAATATTACTAGGATAGTAAGAGTAGTTGACACCTCAAGGTTGGATTATTGCAATGCCTTACTGTCTGAATGTTCCAGTAAGAGCATAAACAAGCTCCAGTTAGGCCAGAATGCAGCTGCAAGAGTCCTTACTAGAACAAGAAGATATGACAACATCACTCCTATCTTAGGCATATTGCACTGCATCCCAGTAACATTTTGCATTGATTATCAAATACTAATATTGACCTAAAAAGCACTGAATAGTCTTGGGCCACAGTCCCTGAACAAACATTTGGTATTTTATAATGTGCCATGCCTACTCCGACCAAAAGGTGCAGGCTATTTGTTGGTGAAGTGAAGTACTTCACTACTTGAATAGTGAAGGCTATAGCAGGGGAAGAGCTTTCTCCTACAAGGCTCCACAGTTATGGAACAGCCTTCCAATTTGTGTTTGGGACTCAGACACACTCTCAGTGTTTAAGTCCAGGCTGAAAACATATTTGTTTAGTCAAGCTTTTTGTGAATAGTTTTTCTTTAGGTACAGGAGCAGATCTAGAGGGCTCACAGGCATAGAGTGTTGTGGTGAACTGGGATTTTTGGATGCTGTCCCCCCCGACCCCCCTCCACTTTCACGCATTCACCCAGGTTTGTTGATGGTGGGGTCACTAGCTGCCCTATGTCCCATGTAGCCCTCATATCGGTGTTACCTTCTGGCTCTCCCTTTAGTTATGCTGTCATAGCTAGTCTTGCCAGAGTCCCTGCTTGCACTCATGAAAAGTACATTGTCCTTAACCATTATGGGACAATAACCATACCCAATAATCTCTCCATCTCTCTCCCTCTCTCTCCCTCTCTCTTTCTGTCGAGCTACACATGATACTCCTGAGATACCAGTGATCCTGACCCCTTCTTCTCTCCGGACCCTCCTGATCCATCTTGATGCCCTATTTCTGGTTAGAGTTCTCATCAGTTGGAAGTTACATGCTGCTGCTGAGGATGGCCCCACGTGGTGCAGCCTGGAGGTCACTGGGATTGCTGATGATGGTACCACTTAAAAACCACAAAGATGGCATTAGACCTCAATTAGTATGAACAGTTATGCTATGATGGCCAGGACTACAATTGCTATTATAGCCCCAGCACTGCAATTGCCACAAACAGTTTTGCACTCAAGCCTCCATCAGTGAACAGTGGATAAGCTTAAAAAAATAGACATCATGTAAAAACTAATGAATTTTCCTTGTTACATAACTGCACTATTTGACTATGTAGTATTAACACATTTATAGAAGGGACTTATTTATAATTATACTATCCATTGTCACCCAAATGAGGATGGGTTCCCTTATGAGTCTGGTTCCTCTCAATGTTTCTTCCTCATATCGTCCCAGGGAGTTTTTGCTTGTCACCATTGCCTCTGGCTTGCTCATTAGGGACAAATTGATAAATTAAAAATTTATATTCTGAATTTATATATTTCTGTAAAGCTGCTCTGGGACAATGTCCATTGTTAAAAGCGCTATACAAATAAAACTGAATTGAATTTAACTTGACTTGGACTCTACCTGAAAGACTTGAGACTTGACTTGGACTCCACCTCAAAGACTTGTGAATCTGTCTGCCACAGTCTTTTTGATTGTCATTGACACATGCCTCCTACAGTATGTAGGTTGTTACTGCCACTACAAAGAGGGTGCAGTGGAGGCAGATCAAACCATGGAGAATGTCAACAACAATCACCACCAAAAAAAAGCCAAAGATGAGAGCAAAGCAAATACCTTCACTGTTACAAACAGCAGTGGATCATGTAGAGCTAACCAGGAGCTGCTCTCGTCATACTTTGTCAGCATGAATAGGGTTTTAAAGATGACTGCCAACAAAACCGCTGTTCAGTATTCAGCTTGTTACTCCACCAGTAACCAATTTGGCTTATTGTGCCACTTAATTTCAGCTTACAAATTAATCAAGAAAAACATTGAAATCACATAAAAAATGAAAACCAAAAGTGTACACCACCGCTGTGAAACAAATATACTATTGCACACAATAATCTTTCCACTGGAAACAGACCACATATACACATATTTGTCCTGCTGTCCTTGTGAATAACTTTTTTTTCCACTGAAAAAAATAATAATGATGCAGCTAATAATGTTAAAATGCTTGAAATGCATTTTTCCCCAATGGGGCAAGCCACATAAGGCAAATGCCTACAGTAGTCTTTGCGAATCGTTTGAGTCTTAATAGTTCAGAATTAAACCAGATAGATATGGCTACTATGTTGTCCCTTAATGACATCAGAAAGCTCATCACCTCTCTGATTTGTCCAGGCTGAATGCTTATACCCAGAACACCCAGAACATGTCTATAAATATATGGACTATATCTGCTGAGGACTGATCTTGCAATAGCATTGGATAGATTTTGTGATGTTATTCTATGTACTACTCCTTTCTCTTAGCATGGCAAAGGGAGAAAATTGCCATATCCTGGAAAACCCAGCATATCCACTGCTATCTAAAGATGGAGATGTGATAATTGGAGCTGTCTTTTCAATACATAGTGGTACACAGATGCAGTCACTGCAATATAATGAAAAACCTCAACCTTTAATCTGCATTAGGTTTGTTGTTGTGAGCACTTTCACATTTGTATAATACAGTTCTATAATATGATATATTTATTAGATTTTTTTTGGTTTTTGGAAAGAAAGAAAAAACGCTGTATTTTTGCATTGAATTTCCTTTACTTTTGGCTTTATGTTAAATGTTATTTGTATTTTCTTATGTTTTTATGTATATTTGTAGATTTAACCTCAGAGAATTTCGCTTTGCTCAGACCATGATTTTTGTAATTGAAGAAATCAACAGAAGCAACCACTTGCTCCCAAATATTTCAATTGGTTACAGGATTTATGACAACTGTGGCTCAAGATTGTTATCTATGAAGGCAGCCATGGCTTTGTTGAATGGTCAGGACATAACAGCAGATTATGCCTGCTCGGGACAAACAGTAGTACAGGCCATCATTGGGGAGTCAGAGTCTTCACCTACTATAGTACTCACAAAAACTACAGGGCCTTTTAAGATCCCAGTGGTAAGAATAAATTATTTTAATAATTATTTAATAACAATTTATTTTTATTATTGTACTATAAAATTGTAGAAATTATGTGTAATAGGCTATCAGATGGGCATGTTTACACTAAATTAGTTTTTGAGCAATATATGTTATTCCAACTATCAGCTTATACTTCTAAATGTATAGTGTTAATAACACATAAACATCGTTTTCACAGATTATAATTTTTCTTTTGTGTTTTTCACCCCCCCCCCCCCCCCCCCAGCTAGTTACTGTTGCTATTTTATCTCTCTGTAATTTCCTCTTGTTAAAGAGCAAATAAACATGCAAAAACTCTTTCTCTACTCAGATAAGTCACGCTGCCACATGTGAATGCCTGAGCAACAGAAAAGAGTACCCCTCTTTCTTCAGGACCATAGCAAGTGACTACTACCAGAGTACAGCATTGGCATATTTGGTCAAGCACTTTGGCTGGTCTTGGGTGGGAGCTGTGAACAGTGATAATGATTATGGCAACAGTGGAATGGCCATTTTTCTAAATGCAGCCAAAGAGGAGGGAATATGTGTTGAGTACTCGGAGAAGTTTGACCGGTCAGATCCTGAGAAAATCATGAAAGTGGCCGATATTATTAAGAAAGGCACAGCCAAAGTAATTATCATATTTCTTGCCCACATTGATATGAATATTTTAATAGACCATCTTATTTTAAAGAATGTCACTGGCTACCAGATGATTGGTGTTGAAGGATGGATTACTGCAGTGAACCTAGTAACACCAGCAAGTTACAACATATTGGCTGGATCCATTGGATTGGATGTGGGAAAACTGAACATTGGTGGTTTTTCTGAGTATGTTATAAAAGGGTTTTGGCAAACAGACTTCCCTTGCTTACATACAGAGGAAAATATTTCTCAAACTGAAAACAACTGCAGGAAATATGAAGATATGATTCCGTTTAAAAACTACAATGAAGATATATCAGAATTGAGATATGCAAATAACATCTACAATGCAGTTTATGCTGTGGCACATTCTCTACACAGCTTGTTGAGATGCACAGAAAGTCTGAGTTGTGAGAAAGACAAAACAGTACAATCATGGCAGGTAACACAAAGAAGAGAACCAAAGTGGAATATGTCCATGACTGATTTTGTCATGAAATTAATACTTGTTTTCTTTTCCATTTGAAGGTTGGTGAGTCGCTAAAAAAGGTCAATTTTACCACCAGAACAGGAGAACAGGTTTGGTTTGACAGCGCTGGGGCAACGGCTGCAAAATATGATGTGGTGAACTGGCAACGAGGGCTCAATGGGGAAGTGCAGTTTAAGGCAGTGGGCTATTACGATGCCTCTCTGCCAACTGGACAACAATTTGTCCTAAATAGTGAAGATATAGTTTGGGCTGGAGAGATAAAAGAGGTACATACTTTAGGCCCCAGACAATTCTATGTTTATTTTAACAAACATATTACAAAGTAAGAAATTAATATGATATGTACATGCTACTAATATATAAGAGACATTTTACTCCACATTGCTTCAGTGTATAAAAATCCAAAGCTGAAATTCTGCTTGGATTTTATTGAAGAGCAAAAGAGAAAACAGCTTCACAGAATTGACAGACAGAAACTAACAATTCAAAGGTTCTAAAAGATAGTGTAAATTAAAATAGTAAAACGTATATATATATATATATATATATATATATATATATATATATATATATATATATATATATATATATATGTGTGTGTGTTACACTTGTGCCTTAAAAAATATTTTATGAATTTATGTAGCAAGTCCTGATGGTAGCCATAATATATTGTTCATATTAGAAGCCAAGATCTGTCTGCAGTGAGAACTGTCCTCCAGGAACCAGGAAAGCTGCACAGAAAGGAAGGCCTATCTGCTGCTACGACTGTATACCATGTGCAGAAGGAGAGATCAGTAACCAGACAGGTAATTTCAACCTTACCAAGTTTCAAAGACAAATTGTTAATTGTACATTTTGTATCATCCTCCTATTATTTAGGATCCAATTCCTGAGCAATGGATTTAATAAATAAAGGCATAAGACAATGTTTCTTTTCCTTCCTAAAAATAATAACCATGATTATTTTGCAGATTCAAATAACTGTGAGCAGTGTCCAGGAGAATATTGGTCTAATGCTGAAAGAGATAAATGTGTGTTAAAAGTCATAGAGTTTCTTTCATTTACAGAGGTTATGGGCATAGTACTGGTACTTTTTTCTTTGTTTGGAGCAGCAATAACTGTCTTAGTAGCTATTTTATTTCTAATAAAAAAAGACACTCCTATTGTTAAGGCCAACAACTCTGAGCTGAGCTTCCTGCTGCTCTTCTCTCTGACTCTGTGTTTCCTCTGTTCACTTACATTCATCGGAAAGCCCTCTGAGTGGTCCTGTATGTTACGCCACACAGCATTTGGGATCACCTTTGTCCTCTGTATCTCCTGTGTTCTGGGGAAAACATTAGTTGTGCTAATGGCATTCAGGGCTACCCTTCCAGGCAATAATGTAATGAAATGGTTTGGGCCTCCACAGCAGAGACTCAGTGTACTTGCATTCACTCTCGTACAGGTCCTTATTTGTGTCCTTTGGTTAACAGTTTCTCCTCCTTTCCCTTACAAAAACATGAAATACTACAAGGAAAAGATCATATTAGAATGTAACTTGGGCTCACCTGTAGGTTTCTGGGCCGTGCTGGGTTATATAGGAGTTCTTGCTTTCTTGTGCTTTGTTTTGGCTTTTCTAGCTAGAAAGCTGCCAGATAATTTTAATGAAGCTAAATTCATCACATTCAGCATACTCATATTCTGTGCTGTGTGGATCACCTTTATTCCAGCTTATGTCAGCTCTCCTGGAAAATTTACTGTAGCTGTGGAGATATTTGCTATTTTGGCCTCCAGTTTTGCTCTACTATTCTGTATATTTACACCTAAATGTTACATTATTCTGTTTAAACCTGAACTCAATACAAAGAAACATATGATGGGGAAAATGTCATCTAAATGACAAATAAAAATATTGAAATCTGCAAAAGTAGTCATTTGAGTGGACTAAATGTTGAAACTGGTCATTCGAGTGGAATGAATTGATTATGTCACAGTTAAAAAAAAAATATCTAACTCACTTTCAGTAGCCACTTTATCCTAGCCAGGTTCACTGTGAATCCTGGAAACACTGGGAGTGAGGTGGGAATATACCATGGATGGGACACCTGTCCATCGCATTGCACCATGCATCATTTAAACCTAGAAAAAAATTATCTTAGCCAATCCAGCTTGATCCGTTGTATCCTACATAGATGACAGTAACAGCTTTACTTGACACTGGGGCCCAGTTGACCATTATTGGTCAGAGATGGAGAGACATATGTCCTTCAGCAGTTCATGGATCCCATGTATCACCCCATGTATCAGTGTCCCTTTTCAAGTGAGTCATATGCCAATTAAAAGGCCATCACACATTAAACTAGCTGAACTCATTCAAGAACAGACAGAGCATTTTATACATACCCTTGTCAATTTACAACCCCAATTCTGAAAAAGTTGGGACAGTATGGAAAATGCAGAAAAACCCAACAAAAAGTCATTTGAAAATTCTATTCACCCTGTACTATGAATGCACATTATTAACATTTTTTTTTTATGTTATACTTAGTGAATTTAATTTAGTTTTGAAAATATACACTCATTTTAAATCTGATGACTGCAAAAAAGTTGGGACAGGCAGTTGTTTACATCTGTGTAACATCACATTTTCTTTAAATAACACATATTAAGCATTTGGGCACTGAAGACACCAGGCGGTTAATTTTAGTAAGCGGAATTTTCCCCCATTCATCCATTATGCATTTCTTCAGCTGCCAAGCCCAGAGAAGTGGGTGGCGCTTCTGGACAGTGTTGATGTATGGCTTCTGCTTCGCATAGTAAAGCCTTAACTTGCATCTGTGGATACAGCAGTGAATGGTGTTGACTGACAAAGGTTTACCAAAGATTTCCCGAGCCCATGTCAGGATATCCATTACAGACTCATGACGGTTTTTAGGACAGTTATATCTGAGTGCTCAAAGATCATGCTCATTCAGAAGTGGTTTTTGGCCTAGCCTTTTATGCACTGAGATTTGAATGGATTCTTTTAATCTTTTAATTATATTGTGCACTATAGAGGGTGAAATGGCCAAAATCCTACCGATTTTGTCTTTGGGGAATATTGTTCTCAAAGTGTTTGACTTTTAGCTGATGCATCTCTTGGCAGACTGGCAAGCCTTGACCAATCCTTGCTCTTGAAGTACTAGGCCTTTTTTTGGAGGCTCCTTAAATACTATGATAAGACAATTGCCCCACCTGTTTCACATTACCTTCTTATTTCAACTTGTCACGTCGCTATTTTGGGGTTAAATTTCCCCATCCCAACTTTTTTGGAATGTGTTCTATGCATCAATTTCAAAATAAACGTTTGTCTTCAAAAAACTATGCAATTGATTAGGTAAAACATCAAATACCTTGTCTTTATATGTTTTTACAATAGAAGTCAAAGTACATTTACATTTTCCATACTGTTCCAACTTTTTTCAGAATTGGGCTTGTACTCTGTGAGGTTGCATTAATCACATGAACCAAAGTCAGAGCACTTTTGCACCTTCTACAGACAAGGAAGCCTTCCTTGCTATGGGTTGACTGACTTGGACAAAATGAATCAGTTGTCCTTGCCTGTCAGATAGCCTGTATTAAATACAGTGTCCAATATAGCATAAACCCCTCCGACTCCCTAGTATTGTTTGAGCCAGATGTGAGTAATGTGCAACTGGAGTTACCACGTGGTGGTTTCCACTGCAGCGCCCCTGCCAGAGGTCAATGTGGAGACCTCTGCTCCAGAGCTACAGCCTGAGATACACGAGGTGGTCTCCACTGCAGTGCCCCGGCCAGAGGTCAACATGGCAACCTCTGCTCAGAGCTACAGCCTTAGATACATGAGGTGGTCTCCACTGCACAGCCCCAGTCGGAGGTCAACATGGTGACCTCCTCCTCAGAGCTCCAGTATGAGACCCATGAGGTTGTTTGATCACCAGACCTCCAACCTGAGACTCATGAGATGGCCTCATCTACAGAGCTCCAACCTGAGAGCCACAAAGTAGTCTCAGCTCCAGAGCCCCAGTTGGAGGTCAACGTGGCAACCTCATCTCCACAGCTCCAACCTGAGACACATGAGGTAGTCTCAGCTCAAGAGCCCTAGGTCAATATGGCGTCCTCTTCCCCAGAGCTCCAGCTCGAGACCCACAAGGTAGTCTCAACTCCAAAGTCTCAGTCGGAGATCAACACAGTGACCTTCTTTCCAGAACTCCAGCACGAGACCCATGAGGTTGTCTCATCTCCAGAGCTCCAGCATAACGTCAAGTTCCTGTCTGAGGTCGAAGAGACGGCCTCTCGTGCCAAGTTCCTAAACGAGGTCGAAGAGACGGTCTCCCAAGCCAAGTTCCTGTCCGAGGTTGAAGAGACAGCCTCCTGAGCCAAGTTCCTGTCCAAGGTTGAAGAGACGACCTCCTGAGCCAAGTTCTTGTCTGAGGTAGAAGAGACAGCCTCCTGAGCCAAGTTCCTAAACAAGGTTGAAGAGATGGCCTCCTAAGCCATGTTCCTGTCCGAGGGCGACGGGTTTACCTCCCGAGCCATGTTCCTGTCCAAGGCCGAAGAGACGTCCTCCCGAGCCATGTTCCTGTCCAATGTCAATGAGGTGACCTCCTACACCACGTTTCTGACTGAGGGCGATGAGGTGACCTCCTGTGCCACATTCCTGTCTGAGTCTGCGACACGGCCAACCAAGGTCACTGACGTCACGACCAACCAAGTTAGTCTCATGCTTGAGACTAATGACAGAGCCAACCAAGCTCTGCTCATGCCTGAGTCTGTTGACACAGACAACTGAGTTCTGGCCCTGCCCGAGTCTGCTGACACGGACAACAGAGTTCTGCTTCTGCCCGAGTCTGCTGACATGGACAACTGAGTTCAGCCAGCAGAGTCAGTGAAGAATGACACTCAGACTCTCTGTGTGACTGAGGACGCCACTCAGCATCCCTATAGAGCTGAGGACAACGCTCCACCTCCCTGCTCTGCTGAGGACGTTGCTCCACTTCCCTGCTCTGCTGAGGATGTCGCTCTGCCTCCCTGCTCCACTGAGGACGTCTCTCCACACTCAAGAAGGGCCAACAAAACGGCCCACCAAGTCAAGCCCCCGTCTAAAGCTGATGACACAATTTCCCAAGCCTGGGTATCGCCTAATGACCCAGGCGAACCAGCACCAGCCTCAGGTCTGCTCCTCGGCTCCTTGAGGAACCTGCTACTTGTTGGAAAAGTCCTGCATTAGAACCTGAGGGGCTGTGCCCAGAGTACCAGGACCGCAGGGGGAGGGAGTGTATTGGGGGGTGTTGGATGGGGGGGTTCTGTCATATCACATCAAACCAGTGACTACAATTCCCCTCCTGCACTGTGGCCTACAAACATGGCCGCTTGGACCGCAATTCCCAGAACACACTATCATGAAAATGAAAATGACTGAAAGCCGAAGGATATCTTAGAACTATAATGAGATGTAGAAGCATTTTGCAGTGATTAATAGTTCTGAGATCATTAAGTAATGGTATATATATATGTGTGTGTGTTGTGGGTGTTGGTGGTAAAGGACAAAAAATCGGGTTTTATTCTTGGCAATGTGTGGCAAAGGCATGGATTAGCAGGTGTGGTACCGTGTGAATGACGCTATAATAAAGCTAATGCCAATTTCTTCCAAAACAAAAGCAAAATTATTAACTAAAGATAAACTAAAGATAAAGTTAGTAGTGCTAGGATTACGCCACATTAAAATAATCAACAAACCAACTTATATACCTACTATATATCTTTGAAGAATGTTACATAAGTCAGTACACAGCTCAACTACAGTAAATGAAAATGTGTGCATATGTGGCCAAATACAATCATACTTACCCATATTTACACTAGCATAAAAAGGGACAAACAACTAAACCATAAAGCATGCATTCAATATAACCTCAAACAAATGGTAGCATCGGCTGTCTATGAATCATTTCATTTTTCATGTGTAAAATAAGGATTCAGATTAGAATTTACTGTCCCAAATTTTCTGGAATGGTATTGTACAATTATCATTATTTTAAAATCATCGTTGAATAGGTTAATTGATTAATAGCATTGTAATCACTTTAATCATACTCTTGATGATGTGGTGAGATACATTTGATCACGTGATTGCATATTGAATACACCCAGAAGGATTCACCAATCCCTATATAACTTGCTCTTCCATCTGTAACAGGGAAAAGCACTAGTGCCCAAGAGCCTCTGTGATGTTTCTATATGCATTATTGCTCCTCTGTGTCTTCAAAGTAAAGGCGGAAAAGGCTAATTGTCAAATGATTGGGAACCCAGAGTACCCCCAGCTCTCCAAAGATGGTGATGTCATCATTGGGGGAGCTTTTTCAATTCACAGCAAAATTACATTACAGACACTGTCATTTACTGAGAAGCCACAACGTCTAATCTGTACAAGGTTTGTTGATTTTTTTTTAATCTTTGTACTGCTATTGTAATCCAAACTTAGCACTTTACTTGTCTGTAACTGTGGAAGTATAAAGTCAAACTGTATAAACTAACATTCTTGTAAAAATGTGTGAAAATTATATGAAAGTATGCTATTGTGAAACAACATTGACAAGATGTTGTTTTTCTTTATTTGTTTAGTCTGAACTTCAGAGAATTTCGGTTTGTTCAGACTATGATTTTTGCTATTGATGAAATAAACAAGAGTGGCTTGCTTCCTAATATTTCTATTGGATATAAGATATTTGATAGCTGTGGCTCAACGTTAGCCTCAATGAGATCGGCAGTAGGTTTAATAAACGGTCAGGAGCTTACAGCTCAAGAAACATGCTCTGGGCATTCAGCAGTGCAGGCCATCATTGGTGAATCAGAGTCTTCTTCAACCATAGTGATGTCAAGAGCAACAGGACCATTCAAGATTCCAGTGGTAAAATACATGGACATAAAACTGATTTTGTTAATTTAATTAAATGTGTGAATTATGAATAATGAATAATACTGTCTTGATATGTCTCTTAATTTCAACAGATCAGTCATTTTGCTACCTGTGCTTGCCTGAGCAACAGAAAAGAATATCCCTCCTTCTTCAGAACAATTCCCAGTGATTACTACCAGAGCAGAGCTCTGGCTCAGCTAGTGAAGTATTTTGGATGGACCTGGGTAGGAGCAGTAAGAAGTGACAATGACTATGGCAACAATGGCATGGCCACATTTGTGGAGGCAGCTGGAAAATTGGGAGTATGCATTGAGTATAATGAAGCAATTCTGAGGACAAATTCAAAGGAGAGCATTGCTAAAGTTGTAGAAATAATTAAAAAAGGCACATCTAAGGTCTTGGTAGCATTTCTGGCTCAAAATGAAATGGATGTTTTGTTAGAGGAGGCCTTTGTTCAAAATGTGACGGGGCTTCAATGGGTAGGCAGTGAATCCTGGATAACTGCCAGATACTTAGCAACTGAAAGGACATCAAAAGTTATCAGCAGTGCATTAGGATTTACCATTAATAAATCTAAAATTACAGGGCTAAAGGACTTCCTTCTAAAAGTCCACCCATCCCAGATTCCCTCAAATTCCCTTTTGATAGAATTCTGGGAAATGACATTTGGATGTCAGTTTTCACCAAAAACGGAGGATGTGAAACTTTGCACTGGATTTGAAGATCTCAAAGAGATAAATAATACATTCACTGATGTTTCAGAGCTAAGGATTTCCAACAATGTGTATAAGGCTGTTTATGCAATAGCTCATGCCCTACATAACACGTTGGTTTGCAATGCAGATGGTCACTTTGAAAATTTAAACTGCACCAAAAAGGATATTTTCCTACCGGGTCAGGTAAAACAAATAGATAAGTAAAATTACAACAGTACTGAGAGGATTACAAGCAAATACACATTCATGTCAAAATAGCACATGATTTCCCCTTGCAGGTACTAGAATCCTTACAGAGTGTGAACTTTACAATGCCATCAGGAGAACGTGTTTATTTCAATGCTAATGGAGACCCTACTGCAAAATATGAGCTGGTGAACTGGCAGAAAAATTCAGCTGGAGACATAACCTTTGTTTCAGTGGGTTACTACGATTCCTCTCTCCCAACTGACAAGCAGTTTGTCATGAATCCTGTTAGTATAGCTTGGGCTGGAAATAGTAATATGGTAAGTATGGAGTACAGATGAGAAAAACTTACTGTAAAGTTATAGTAAATGTGTTTATCTGAGTCAGAATGTGTGTTAGAGGCCGAGATCTGTGTGCAGTGAGAGCTGTCAGCCAGGATTCAGACAGGCACAAATCAAAGGGAGACCACCATGCTGCTTTGCCTGTATACAGTGCCCTGTGGGTGAAATCAGCAACGAAACTGGTATGTGTCCAGGTGTTACATTATGGTTGAAATATAAAAGAGCCAGACATGTATTACAAAACAAAAATGTAGGAATTTCTATATACTTGACATAAATATATTAATGATAATAATGATAATGATAATGAGTCTTTATTGGTCACATATACATATGCACAGTTAAATAAAGGTAAACAAACAATTTTCAAACAATTGACCATTTTCTCTGATTTTAGACTCTGTTGAATGCATCAGATGCCCTCTGGAGTACTGGTCAAATGAAAATCATAGTCTGTGTGTTCCAAAGGAAGTGGAATTCCTCTCATTTAATGAAAACATGGGGATTCTCCTGACAGCTGTTTCATTAACAGGAGTTTCTATTACTATAGCTGTAGGATTGGTGTTTTTCTATTTTAGAGACACACCACTTGTAAAGGCAAGCAACATTGAGCTGAGCCTCCTGCTGATCATCTCTCTGTCTCTTTGTTTTCTTTGCTCACTTACTTTCATTGGACAGCCTTCTGAGTGGTCCTGTATGCTACGCCACACAACATTCGGCATTACTTTTGCACTTTGTATGTCCTGTGTTTTAGCAAGAACAATAGCAGTAGTGATGGCATTTAAAGCCACAGTGCCAGGTAGCAGTTTCCCCCAGTGTTCAGTGCCTGTGCAGCGAATGAGTGTTTTCTGCTGCACCCTTTTTCAAGTCATTATATGTGCTCTGTGGTTAACACTTGCACCCCCAGTGCCTTACAAAAACATGGCTCATTCCATAGATAAAATAATACTAGAATGTAATCTGGGCTCAAACATAGGTTTTTGGGCCGTGCTGGTATACATAGGACTTTTGGCTCTTTTATGTTTTATTTTAGCCTTTCTGGCTCGTAAACTGCCTGATAATTTTAATGAAGCTAAATTTATCACATTCAGCATGCTCATATTCTGTGCCGTTTGGATCACTTTTATTCCAGCATATGTCAGTTCTCCTGGAAAATTTACTGTAGCTGTGGAGATATTTGCAATACTCGCATCAAGTTTTGGTTTACTATTCTGTATATTTACTCCAAAATGTTATATCATCATACTTAAGCCAGAAAAGAATACACGGAAACATCTAATGGGCAAAGCAAATGCAAAACCTCAGTGATTTTCCTCACATAGTAAACACAATGTATTGACAGAAAAATCATAAAACATATTGTTTTTTAATTTTAAGTTTATTAATTAGTTTAACACATAAATGCAATAAAGACAAATATTTTGAATGAAAATACTATTGAACATTTGTTCCAGTTTTTTTCTAATGAACATAATTTCATACAATATAATAATAAATATTTATTTGAGTATTACTTTTGGAATCATGATTGATCATTTTGATTAAATGTGTCCTAATTGATTGTTGATATGTAAGAAATTATTATTATTATTATTATTATTATTAGTAGTAGTAGTAGTAGTAGTAGTAGTAGTAGTAGTAGTCGTAGTAGGAGTATGAGTATTATTGTTGTTCATAAAAAAGCATAACAAACATTAAGGTTGATTTATTTATTTTTTTATAGAGAGCCTGATTGGACCAAAAGTAATCTACACATCACTAATTGTTTTCTTTTTCTTTTTTTTTCTTTTCTTTTTTTCCTTGTCTATTAATCACCACACTTGTTTTCATCATGGTGAACATGCAAAGGAGGTCCCATGTTCCTCAGTTATTATAAGTATATAAAGACAGGATGCGTTAGGCATAGTCCAAGGATTAGAGGCATATGCTTCCTATATAGCGTCATGCTTTTACTAGCAGCTATACTAATGATTATATTCTTTACTACCAATGCTGAAAATCAGCAATGCATAGCATATGGAACAGATGAACTCCTTCATTTTTCTAAAGAGGGTGATGTAGCAATAGGAGGCATTTTTTCATTCCATCAATATCCTGTTAGTATAAATCCAACACTGATGGTCAATCCAGGAAATATGAGATGCTATGGGTAAGTTGGTAGTTAGATAATTAATGGAATATTACAGACCTGAAATTAAATCCTTTTGAAGACCCACATGGTAAGACAACACTAAAAAAAATACTTGCAGGGAACAATAAGAATAAGTACTGTATAAATGTGTGCACAACAAATTATATATATATATATATATATATATATATATATATATGTGTGTGTGTGTGTGTGTGTGTGTGTGTGTGTGTGTGTGTGTGTGTGTGTGTGTGTGTACATACATTTCATTTTAGGATAGATCCAGGGGAATTGCAGTATGCCATGGCAATGATATTTGCTGTTGAGGAGATCAACAATAGCACAGATATCCTCCGTGACCTTACACTGGGCTACAGAATATATGGTTCCTGTCCCAGCATTCCTCTCTCGGTAAAGGCATCTCTGCTTCTCATGAACAGGCCAGGAATGGAGAGAGAAAATTGCATAAAATCTCCCACTGTGCATGCTGTCATTGGGGAAACTACTTCCACAGCAACTATAGGTATTGCAAAGACCATGGGTCCATTTCATATACCAGTGGTGAGTAAATGGGTATTCTGAGATTACCTGTGCACTGTTTATTCTGAAAAAAACAAACAAACAAACAAACAAAAAAAAACCAATATGAACTATTTAACAAAAGAAATATCTGTACATAAAGATAATATATAAGCTATCCTTATATAATGATAAATAGTTCTATGATGTATATAGATGTTGGATATAATATCTGTCTAGAGATTTAAACATTTAAGTTTAATTCTCCATGTTGAGTAATTAGCAACAAGAACAATATGCAATGGAGGTTTTGATATTTACTGTATCTTGGCATATTTGATTTTATGAAAAATAAATATGATTATCAATGCCATAAAATGTATTAAATGGCACTTTTCTTTTGCAGATTAGCCACTCAGCTACCTGTGCATGTCTTAGCAACAGAAAAGAGTATCCCTCTTTCTTTAGGACAATTCCCAATGATTATTACCAGAGCAGAGCACTGGCAAAGCTGGTCAAGTATTTTGGTTGGACTTGGGTAGGAGCTGTTAGAAGTAGGAGTGACTATGGAAATAACGGAATGGCCAGTTTTCTAGAAGTTGCTGAAAAAGAGGGAGTATGTATTGAGTACTCTGTGGCTATTTACAGGACTGATTCCAGACAAAAGTTTCTAAATGTGGTGGATATTATCAAGACATCCACATCCAAGGTGATTGTAGCTTTTGCAGATGGGAATGACTTGGACATCCTCATAACAGAGCTTTACTATCAGAATGTGACTGGATTTCAGTGGGTTGGAAGTGAAGGATGGATCACCTACAGCTACCTATCCAATGCCATGAATTATGCGGTGGTTGGTGGTGCAGTAGGTCTTGCTGTACCCAATGCCAACATTCCTGGCTTGAAAGAGTTTATTGAAAGTATGCGACCCTCTTTAAAACCAGGTAATACTGGTCTGGTTGAATTGTGGGAGAGTGTGTTTGACTGTTCTCTAAGCTCACAGTCACAGAAGGCTGAAAAATCCTGCACCGGTGAGGAGTCTCTTGAGAATACACAAACACGCTTCACAGATGTGTCAGATGCTAGCTTATTGAACAACATTTATAAAGCTGTGTATGCTGTGGCTTATGCTGTGGATAGGCTTTTAGGCTGTCATGACCAGAAGGGACCATTTACCAATGGCACATGTGCAGACATAGGAAACATACAGCCATGGCAGGTGATGTAACAATAATGTAATTCTACTGCATAAATTTCTGCACTTTTGCCATTTATTGTACTCGGTACAAAATATAATAAATAATTAATAAATATAAGAATAAATAAATAAACATTTGTTTCAGGGTATATTGAACCCTATATATCATATGTAAGTTGATTTGGATAAAAGTGTCTGCTAAATGAATAAATGTAAATGTAAATATATCTTTCAGGTGCTCCATTACCTGTCTCAGGTGAACTTTACTACTAAGAATGGAGAAATTGTCCGATTTGACAAGTTGGGTGACCCAGTTGCACGCTATGCCATTGTTAATTGGCAGAGGAAGGATGAAGGAACCATAATATTTAAGTCCATTGGCATGTATGATGCATCTTTGCAAGATGGCCAGGAGTTTGTAATTAATACCAGCAGCGCAGTCTGGGCGGGAGACCAGTATACAGTAAGCAAAGCAGGGAAAATGCTGATTTTCTCATGACCTCTCAACATATTTTATTACTGTGTCTATTGCTTAACAAACTCTAAAAGGGGTTACCTGTATACTCCAGGTTCCTCGGTCTGTATGTAGTGAAAACTGTCTCCCAGGGACCAGCAGGGCTTTCATAAAAGGAAAGCCAATTTGCTGCTTTGACTGCATCCCCTGTGCAGATGGGGAGTTTAGCAACACCACAAGTGAGAAGACCAGGCTCCTTTCATTTACATTACTGCTATTGGTGTTTTTAAAAAGTCCACTAAAAGCTCACATGATTTCACACCATCATGAAATGTCCTCATTTTGCCTCTCTAATATATCTGTGGTTTCAGATGCAGTGACATGTCTTCCATGCCCTCTTGAATACAAGTCAAACGGGAACAAGACTAAATGTGATCTGAAAAACATTGAATTCCTGAACTTTAATGAACTTATGGGTATTCTGCTGATGGCATTCTCTTTGTTTGGTGGATGTCTCACAATCACAGTTGGGTTCATTTTCTTTTACTACAGACAGACTCCTATTGTCAGGGCCAACAACTCTGAGCTGAGCTTCCTGCTGCTTTTCTCTTTGAGTCTGTGTTTCCTCTGTTCACTTACCTTCATTGGTCAGCCATCTGAGTGGTCTTGTATGCTGCGCCACACAGCTTTTGGGATCACATTTGTTCTCTGCATTTCCTGTGTTCTAGGGAAAACAGTAGTTGTGTTAATGGCCTTCAGAGCTACACTTCCAGGTAGTAATATCATGAAGTGGTTTGGACCTGCACAGCAGAGACTCAGTGTAATTTCCTTCACTTTCATTCAGGTCTTCATTTGTAGTCTTTGGTTGACGATCTCTCCCCCCTTTCCATATAAAAATATGCACCACTACAAAGATACAATAATTTTAGAATGTCATGTGGGATCAGCTTTAGGTTTCTGGGCTGTGCTAGGATATATAGGAATTCTTGCTTTCTTGTGTTTTATCTTGGCTTTTCTAGCAAGGAAGCTACCTGATAACTTTAATGAAGCCAAATACATTACATTCAGCATGCTCATATTCTGTGTAGTTTGGATTACATTTATTCCAGCTTATGTCAGCTCTCCTGGAAAGTTTATTGTAGCTGTGGAAATATTTGCCATTTTAACCTCAAGTTCTGGATTACTTTTTTGTATATTTATTCCAAAGTGCTACATAATTTTACTTAAGCCTGACAAAAACACCAAAAAACAAATGATGAATAAAACACCATCCAAACCACTCTGAACAAGCTCACACATATGGTAGTAGGTAAGGAAACAAACAAACGAATAAGCACATGCTCATTCATAGATGCTTGCTACTTTTGATATAAAATGATATGTGGAAGTTTTTCACTGGCTATGATTTAAATGTATGGCGTTCGTTAAATAAAATTACGAATTTGACAATAAACATGGAATCTAAGAAACAGAAAAAAAACTCAGTCTGTACTAAACACTAACGCAACAGGAGGCATATAGTAGTTTGATTATCATTATAATCGTTAATCATTTTGAATACAGAAATCACATAAAAGTTTACATTCAGCTCTGTGTGTGTTATAGTCACAGATTACACTCAAACCCTTAAACTCCCCTTTGTTATCTATCAGTTAGCATTGATAATGTAATTACTACCACCATACACAAAGTATGCAAATCTTACAGTATTGTGACTGACCCATACTACCCCTCCAGATCAGGCTGCCCAACACCCTGTTGCTTCCAAACATCCACCTGAACTGAATTCTGTGGTTCTATCAACATCAGAAAACCACAAAGGCCAGTTAGAATAAAGTGGAACCCTTCTTGTCTTTGTGTGCACGCATGCCAAGACCTTCAACAAAGTCATATAGTGAAATTATGTCATGTTATTTCATATAAATACGATTGTTATATAGGCACAATTCCCTGAAACCTTACCAAGTACTCACCTCTGCTCTGGTTCTAAATGACAATGATAAAATTCTGGGCAGAAACTCAAGGTTCAATCACTGGACTACTCTAGAGTCATCAGACCACCAGTACATGCAAGGAATGCTTAAATAGTAACAATTTACACTGGTCATCCTATTCAAAGGTTTACATCGCCCTGGTTCTTAATGTATCATGTCAAGTTCTGACCCTAAAGGTAGCTCTTTTGGCTGGCCCTGACATCTCTGTTGCCCTGTCCTGCCTTGCCCCTGGATTAGCCAAGGCCTCTCTATATCCTAGGCCGGATTATTCCTAAGTGCTTATGTTTGCTGCCCGGCCGGTAGTGTTGCAGGCTTTCTACCCTCCACCATTCCTTACACTGGAACAAGGAAGATTGTGCTTACTATATCCAGTGAGGGCTCTTGTACTTATGTCCACCACTCCAGTCATTGCAGTTGCTGGTCTGCTTGACAGAGACAGTAGAGGTGATGCTGCATCAAAGAGGCTCATCTCTATTTGGATAGTGGGAGCAATCTCTATTGCTTATGAGGCGTGTGGTCTCACTACGCCTCTGAGCATAGGAGCTTATTCCACTAGGATGGGTCACTTCCTAAAAGGCTTTATCTAAGGGGAACCAAACAGGATGTGTGTGCTGCAGTGGGGTGTTCAATGCCACACGCATTTATTCGTATTATAGTTTGGCCTTATTGGCCAGCTAATATATGGTTCTCTGAGCTAATATCTTTGATGGATGGCACTCCCTGGGAGATTACTGTTCGCAGGGATCTATTGTGCTGCAGTGGGGTGGTCAGTGCCACACGCATTCATTTGGTATTACAGTTTGGCCTTATTGGCCAGCTCATATATGGTTCTCTGAGGTAATATCTCTGATGGATGGCACTCCCTGGGAGATTACTGTTCGCAGGGATCTATGGGCTGCCCACCCTGTGGTGTTGCAGCCTTTCTGCCCTCCTCCATTCCTCACACTGGAACAAGAGAGGATGCACCTGCTGTGTCCAGTAAGGGCTCTCTGTACTAATGTCTACCGCTCCGGCCAGTGGCGTAAGTCTGGGCAGCTGCTGGTCTGCATTGGCGGCGACTGTACATTTACATTTACATTTATTCACTTAGCAGACGCTTTTATCCAAAGCGACTTACAAATGAGAAAGATACAAGCAAAGTGATATCAAGCAGAGAACAATACAATAAGTGCTACCATACGAGATCTATTAATTGAATTCCAGAAGAAGCAAAGTGCAGAGTAGAGGTGTAAGTGCAATTTTTTTTTTTTTTTTTTTTTTTTTTTTTTTATTATGAGTTTGTTAGGTGTTCATTGAAGAGGTGGGTCTTTAGTTGTTTTTTGAAGATGGTGAGAGATTCTGCGGTCCGGATTGATATTGGAAGTGCATTCCACCACTGAGGAACAGTTAGTGTGAAGGTTTTGGAAAGGCACCTTGCGCCACGCTGAGTTGGAACTGCTAAACGTCGGTCACTAATCGATCGCAGATTGCGAGAGGGAACGTAGGCCTTTGGGAGAGAGTTGAGGTAGGAGGGTGCTGTTCCTGACAAGGTATTGTAGGTGAGCATCAAGGCCTTGAACTTGATGTGGGCAGCTACAGGGAGCCAGTGGAGGGAGATGAAGAGGGGTGTGACATGGGTTCTCTTGGACTGGTTGAAGACGAGGCGCGCTGCAGCATTCTGAATCATCTGAAGGGGTTTGACGGAGTTGGCTGGGGGGCCTGAAAGCAGTGAGTTGCAGACTGTCGAGGTGACGCTGTGTCAAAACAGCAAAATCTCTAATTGGATAGTGGAAGCAATCTCTATTGCTTATGAGACACGCGGTCTCGCTATGCCTCTGGGCATAAGGGCTCATTCCACTAGGGAGTTCGCCTCCTCGAAGGCTTTGTCAAAAGTGGTATCCTTACAGGATATGTGTGCTGCTGCAGGGTGGTCTACGCCACACACATTCATTTGTTATTACAGCCTGGATATTCATTCCACCCTGGGTTCAAGTGTCTTGCAGTGACCCTCAGGCTTGGGTCTTTTTGAACAGGCCGCACTCTCGGTATGACGGAGTGGATATTCTCATTCCCATAGTGCTATGCTAAATGCAAAGTCGAGTTCCCTTTGAAAGGGAACGTCTGAGTTACGCATGTAACCCTATTCCCTGAGAAGGGAAGGAGATGTTGCGTAGCTTTGTCATAACCCGGCAGGCCTGTGAATTGCGTCTTAGCTTCAGATAATAGAGGCTGACAGCACAGTTCACAGATACCATATATATATCATGCAATGTGCTTAATTGCCACGTCACCTGATCATGGCAGGCCTATAAATAGAGGCATGATTTTACACAAGCAAGGGCGCACCCAGAGTGTTATGCTAAATGCAACATCGAGTTCCCATTGAAAGGGAACCATGCCAGCACTCAATTCAAGCCAGTCTGTTTTGAATTCCCCAGACCCATATGATGGGCGTCGGGCTAAGATAACCATGCCAAGAGTTGACTGTGTTATATTTTTCAAGCCTGCTGACCTCCAAGCCCAAGAAGAAGCAGTGGCCCAGCCCGCCAGTGGGTGAAGTGTCTAGTCATTACAGGATCCAGTGGACTTAGCAATCTAACTCAGTTTGTGGGGCTATTTGTAAAGGTGTTTACAACCTTCACAACCTGGAAAGTCTTTGGGGGGTGGGGACCAGCATGATGAAGGAAGCTGTTCTGCCATTCACAACTTACTATAAGCAGGCCGACAGGTCGGCCTCCACAGACCAGCTCCAGCCCCTCCCATGTCCTGTTTCTGCCAGAGGCCAATGACATGACCTTCCACATCCTCTTCCTGCCAAACGCTGACAAGATGGCCTCCCAAGTCATGCGCCTGTCTGAGGCCAAGGCCAAAGCCTCCAAAGACCAGCTCATGCCTGAGGTTTGTTCTGCAGCCTCCCAAGTCTGGTTTCAGCCATCTGACCCTGGCAAGCCTGCCCCGTTCTCTAATAGGTGTCCAAAACATATGGTTCAATCTGATCATACGATCACACATCAGTCATTGACTTTTGGTACCACACTTAGGAACAACCTCTGTGTTTAAACAAAGTGTTTGTTATTGACAATCAGGGGTTTGCATAGAAGTTAACTAACATTTCTCTGGGTTCAGATATGGAAGGCTGTCCCTCTCAATTACTCCCCTCCAGGTATCTCCATCAGTCCCAACATGAGCATTAAATTCCCCTAATAGCACTATGCAGTCAACAGGAGGTACCCTCTTGAGCACAACATTCAGAGTTTTCTTTCCCTAGACTTGAAATCTCATTGAGGTGATACTCTTGTCCATTTGGACAAACAACAGCTTTAACTGATAAGTATCCCTGCACCTGCATGAAGCCTTTCTCCTGTGGGAACTATTGTTGGACTCTCACCCATCCCAAGTTTTATACTGCAGCCCATACTATGTGTGGTTGTAAGGCAGACTACATCTAGTCCATAACTTTCCATCTCACACACTAACTATTTCACGCTATTTTCCACTAACTAGTCTTTTGCCACTAACAAAGTAACATTCCATGTTCTGAAAGCCAGTTTCTGTTGTAAGGGTCAAGCTCTTCTAAGACTATCCATCACATGCCTGCCTCGACCTTGCATCGTACCCCACAATTCATTTTGAAGGCCCACAACATATTCTTAGGCCTGTAAATGCACTGGAAGTGTTCATAATTGAGGTAGATTGTTAAAGATAGAAAAGCTGTTGATACAGACAATGCAGTAGGCAAGACACAATAGACAACTACAATGGTAGAAGGCTTTGCTTTGGTAATGTACAGTGCATCTCTATAATAGAGCAGTATCTGTGAATGTATGCAGAACCAAAGATGGATGCTGTAACACAACGGGGCGGGGGGGGGGACGCTCACACATGACTTGATACAAGCTTGGAAAGAGGACAAAAGCTTGGTATGCAGAATCTACTGACTGAGTTAATGAAAGCTGTTTACATAGAGGCCTGGTTAGACCTGTCTGAACATGTCATGGCCAAATTGCATAGCCAGGATAATAAAATTAACTACATAGTGACTACTATGAATTAACTACTAGTGAACCCATGAAAAACAGTCTGAAGATGGTTTGACCTTGAAGTGAAGCAGCCCCATGCTCACTGTGCCCAAATTAGGTGGAATATAGAGAAGTCAATGTATTGTTTGTTTATGTTCAACCAATGACAAGTATTATGGAATTATAAAATGTTCAAATGTTACTATACTAATACCATAAATGGCTCCACAAGTGGGCAAGAGCCGAGCTCAAGCTTGAGCCCCACGAGATGGTCTCACCTGCTGAGCTTCAGCCAGAGGTCAACGTGATGACCTCCTCTCCAGAGTCCAACCTGAGACCCATGAGGTGGTCTCACCTGCTGAGCAACAACCAGAGGTTAATGTGATGTACTCCTCTCCAGAACTCCAAGCTGAGACCCACGAGGTGGTCTCCAATGCAGTGCCCCAGTCAGAGGTCAACATGGCAACCTCTGCTCCAGAGATACAGCCTGAGATCCATGCAGTGGTCTCCACTGCAGAGCCCCAGTCAGAAGTCAACATGGCGACCTCATGACTCATGAGATGGTCTCATCTACAGAGCTACAACCTGAGAGCCACAATGTGGCCTCACCTGTAGAGCTCCAGCACGAGACCAACAAAGTAGTCTCAGCTCCAGAGCCCCAGTTGGAGATCAACATAGCAACCTCATGTCCAGAGCTCCAACCTGAGACAAACGAGGTTGTCTCAGCTCCAGAGCCCAAGTTGGAGGTCAATGTGGTGACCTCCTCCAAAGAGCTCCAGCTCGGGACCCACAAGGTAGTCTCAACTGCAGAGTCTCAGTCGGAGGTCAACATGATGACCTTCTCTCCAGAACCCCAGCACAAGACCATGAGGTTGTCTCATCTCCAGAAATCCAGCATAAAGTCAAGTTCCTGTCCAAGGTCAAAGAGACAGCCTCTTGAGCCAAGTTCCTGTCCGAGATCGAAGAGATGGCCCCCCAAACCTAGTTCCTGTCTGACGTCGAAGAGAAGGCCTCCCGAGCCAATTTCCTGTCCGAGGGCAACGAGGTAACCTCCCACGCCATGTTCCTGTTCGAGGGCGACGAGGTGACCTCCTGCACCTTGTTTCTGTCCGAGGGCAATGAGGTGACCTCCTGTGCCACATTCCTGTCTAAGTCTGCCGACACGGACAACCAAGGTCACCGATGTCACGACCAACCAAGTTAGTCTGATGCTTCAGACTGACGACATAGCCAACCAAGCTCTGCGTACACCTGAGTCTGCTGACACGGACAACCGAGTTTTGTTCACGCCCGAGTCTGCTGACATGGACAACCGAGTTCTGCTCACACCCGAGTCTGCTGACACGGACAACCGAGTTCTGCTCACATCCCGAGTGCTCTGACACGGACGACCAAGTTTTGTTCGTGCCCGAGTCTGCTGACATGGACAACCGAGTTTTGTTCACACCCGAGTCTGCTGACACAGACAACCGAGTTCTGCTCACACCCGAGTCTGCTGACACGGACAACCGAGTTCTGCTCACAGCCGAGTCTGCTGACATGGACAACCAAGTTCTGCTCACAGCCGAGTCTGCTGACACGGACAACCGAGTTCTGCTCACAGCTGAGTCTGCTGACATGGACAACCGAGTTCTGCTCACACCCAAGTCTGCTGACATGGACAACCACGTTCTGCTCACACCCGAGTCTGCTGATACGGGCAACCGAGTTCAGCCAGCAGAGTCGGGGAAGAACGACACTCAGCCTCTCTGTGTGACTGAGGATGCCGCTCAGCATTCCTATACAGCTGAGGACACCACTCCGCCTCCCTGCTCTGTTGAGGACGTCACTCCACCTCCCTGCTATGCTGAGGACGTCGCTCAACATCCCTGCTCCACACTGAAGAAGGGCCAACAAGACGGCCCACCAAGTCAAGCCCTCGTCTAAAGCTGATAACACAATTTGCCAATGCTAGGTATCACCTAATGACCCTGGCGAACAAATCCCAGTCTCATGTCTGCTCCTCAGCTCCTTGAGGAACCTGCTACTTGTTGGACAAGTCCTGCATTGGAACCTGAGGGGCTGTCTGAACATTTTGCCCAGAGGGCCAGGACCGCCGGGGGAGGGAGTGTATTTTGGGAGGTTTGTTCTGTTTGCCTGATCACCTGACCTCTGCATGTTCATGATTATTGTCTTCTGCCTTAACCTTTGGTCTTGTTGTTTCTGGATTAAAATACCTAACCTGCACTTGCTTCTGTCTGTGCCTCCTTTATGTAACATTTGCCTTAATTGTTTACAAGGGCCACTGCATTGAACTGGCGACCCTGCTACATGCTCTCCAAATTATGTTATGAATACATAATTCATGAATACACTAAGTTCAACTCATCGCTGGACACATAGTTGTTCAGAAATACTAAATTTACTAAATTAGTCAAATTTTCCCTTTTGAGCTGATCTGTTAGTCTATCCTGCATATTTGGTGGAGAATCCAATAGTTCAATTTAAACAGCTAATTTTCATTACATATAACGGTGGAGAATACAACAATTTAACCCAAACAGTTCATTTTTCCTACACTGGAGCATGAGAGGATTCATTTTATTGGATCCATAGTGCACCAGCGGAATGCTTATGCTGATAACGATGGAGATACTTGAAGGGGCATGACTTGGACAGTCTACCAGATCTGAACCCATCAAGCTGAAGAAGGAAGCCTTCCATGTAATGCTCATGGAGAGGGGAATTTTTGTATTGCTTCAAAGGCATACAGGCAAACCAGTCAGTGATAGAAGGAGCACTTTGAAAAAACTCCTTAACCCAGTGGGCATGCCCTCCTTTCAAGAGACATTACAGAAATCTCTGGAGTTTTGAAGTCCATTTCTGTGGCTGAGCTTACTGTAGCAGTTAGGAAGTGGCAAGGCTACAGGGTTGGATATGATTTGACCAGATTGAAGGCAGCAGAAATGTTTGGGATTGTGTGGTTAATATGCCTCTTCAGTGTCTTTTGGAAATCTGGGACAGTGCCTCTGAGCTGGCAAATTTGGATGGTAGTCCACATTTTTAAAGAAGTATGCTTAATGGAAAAAAGTAATGTCCTAAATGTAGTTTCTACATTTTTATATTTAAATGTCCTCAATATGTGAACAGAAATGATGGACTTAACAATGAAATATATGAATCACAAATGGCATGTTTCAGGCAGCATATATACTCAGCAAAAAAAGAAATGTCCCCTTTTCAGGAGACTGTATTTTAAAGATAATTTTGTAAATTCCAAATCAGCTTTAAAGATCTCTATTGGAAAGGGTTTAAACAAAGTTATTCATGCTCGTTCAATGAGCCATAAACAATTATTGCACATACACCCATAGAACAGTCCTTAAGTCATGAACAGTTTACAGGCGGTAGGCAATTAAGGTCACAGTTACAATAACTTAGGACACTAAAGAGAACTTTCTACTGACTCTGGAAAACACCAGAAGAATGATGCCTAGGGTGCCTGCTCACCTGCGTGAACATGCAATTGACCTACTGCAAGGAGTTTCCTTTGTTTGTTTTGTTTTCTTTGAATTTCTTTGTTCTGTGTTTTCTTTGTTCACTTACTTTCATTGGACAACCTTCTGAGTGGTCCTGTATGCTGCGCCACACAACATTCGGCATTACTTTTGCACTTTGTATGTCCTGTGTTTTAGTAAGAACAATAGCAGTAGTGATGGCATTTAAAGCCACATTGCCAGGTAGAAGTTTCCCCCAGTGTTCAGTGCCTGTGCAGCGAATAAGTGTTTTCTGCTGCACCATTTTCAAGTCATTATATATGCTCTGTGGTTAGCACTTGCACCCCCAATGCCTCACAAAAACATGGCTCATTCCATAGATAAAATAATACTAGAATGTAATCTGGGCTCAGACATTGTTTTTTGGGCCATGCTGGTATTCTTAGGACTTTTGGCTCTTTTATGTTTTATTTGAGCCTTTCTGGCTCGTAAACTGCCTGATAATTTTAATGAAGCTAATTTTATCACATTCAGCATGCTCATATTCTGTGCTGTTTGGATCACTTTTATTACAGCATATGTCAATTCTTTTACTTTTTAAATTTACTGTACATTACATTTGTAATGCATCAAGTTTTGGTGTACTATTCTGTATATTTACTCCAAAACGTTATATCATCATACTTAAGCCAGACAAGAATACAAGAGAACATCTAATGGGCAAAGCAAATTCAAAACCTCAGTGATTTTCCTTACATAGTAAACACAATGTATTGACAGAAAAATCATAAAACATATTGTTTTTTAATTTTAAGTTTATTAATTAGTTTAACACATAAATGCAATAAAGACAAATATTTTGAATGAAAATACTATTGAACATTTGTTCCAGTTTTTTAATCCTAAACACAATTTCATAGATCATAGTAATAAACATTTATTTGAGCATTACCTTTGGAATCATGATTGATAATTTTGATTAAATGTGTCCTAATTGATTGTTGATATGTAACAAAAAGTACACAAGCGTTTAAATAGTAATAATAATAATAATAATAATAATAATAATTATTATTATTATTATTATTATTATTATTATTATTATTATCATTATTATTATTATTATTATTATTATTATTATTATTATTATTAATCAAAAAGCATAAATTTACAATATGGTTGTTTTTTTTTTAATACAGCCTGATTGGACCAAAAGTAATCCACACATCCCCACACATCGTTTTTTTTTTTTTTTTTTTTTTTTCCTGTCTATTAATCACCACACTTGTTTTCATCATGGTGAACATTCAAAGGAGGTCCCATGTTCCTCAGTTATTAGAAGTATATAAACACAGGATGCATTAGGCATAGTCCAAGGATTAGAGGCATATGCTTCCTATATAACGTCATGCTTTTACTAGCAGCTATACTAATGATTATATTCTTTACTACCAATGCTGAAAATCAGCAATGCATAGCATATGGAACAGATGAACACCTTCATTTTTCTAAAGAGGGTGATGTAGCAATAGGAGGCATTTTTTCATTCCATCAATATCCTGTTAGTATAAATCCAACACTGATGGTCAACCCAGGAAATATGAGATGCTATGGGTAAGTTGGTAATTAGATAATTAATGGAATATTACAGACCTGAAATTAAATCCTTTTGAAGACCCACATGGTAAGACAACACTAAAAGAAATACAATGCGCGCACACACAATATATATATATATATATATATATATATATATATATATATATATATATATATATATATATATATATATATATATATATATATATATATACCTTCATTTCATTTTAGGATTGATCAAGCAGAATTGCAGTATGCCATGGCAATGATATTTGCTATTGAGGAGATCAACAATAGCACAGATATCCTCCGTGACCTTACACTGGGCTACAGAATATATGGTTCCTGTCCCAGCATTCCTCTCTCGGTAAAGGCATCTCTGCTTCTCATGAACAGGCCAGGAATGGAGAGAGAAAATTGCATAAAATCTCCCACTGTGCATGCTGTCATTGGGGAAACTACTTCCACAGCAACTATAGGTATTGCAAAGACCATGGGTCCATTTCATATACCAGTGGTGAGTAAATGGGTATTCTGAGATTACCTGTGTACTGTTTATTCTGGGAAAAAACAAAAAAAAACAAACAAAAAAAACAATGCAGACTATGTAACAAAAGAAACATCTGTACATAAAGATAATATATAAGTTATCCTTATATAATGATAAATAGTTCTATGATGTATATAGATGTTGGATATAATATCTGTCTAGAGATTTAAACATTTAAGTTTAATTCTCCATGTTGAGTAATTAGCAACAAGAACAATATGCAATGGAGGTTTTGATATTTACTGTATCTTGGCATATTTGATTTTATGAAAAATAAATATGATTATCAATGCCATAAAATGTATTAAATGGCACTTTTCTTTTGCAGATTAGCCACTCAGCTACCTGTGCATGTCTTAGCAACAGAAAAGAGTATCCCTCTTTCTTTAGGACAATTCCCAATGATTATTACCAGAGCAGAGCACTGGCAAAGCTGGTCAAGTATTTTGGTTGGACTTGGGTAGGAGCTGTTAGAAGTAGGAGTGACTATGGAAATAACGGAATGGCCAGTTTTCTAGAAGTTGCTGAAAAAGAGGGAGTATGTATTGAGTACTCTGTGGCTATTTACAGGACTGATTCCAGACAAAAGTTTCTAAATGTGGTGGATATTATCAAGACATCCACATCCAAGGTGATTGTAGCTTTTGCAGATGAGAATGACTTGGACATCCTCATAACAGAGCTTTACTATCAGAATGTGACTGGATTTCAGTGGGTTGGAAGTGAAGGATGGATCACCTACAGCTACCTATCCAATGCCATGAGGTATGCGGTGGTTGGTGGCGCAGTAGGTCTTGCTGTACCCAATGCCAACATTCCTGGCTTGAAAGAGTTTATTGAAAGTATGCGACCCTCTTTAAAACCAGGTAATACTGGTCTGGTTGAATTGTGGGAGAGTGTGTTTGACTGTTCTCTAAGCTCTCAGTCACAGAAAGCTGAAATATCCTGCACCGGTGAGGAGTCTCTTGAGAATACACAAACACGCTTCACAGATGTGTCAGATGCTAGCTTATTAAACAACATTTATAAAGCTGTGTATGCTGTGGCTCATGCGGTGGATAGGCTTTTAGGCTGTCATGACCAGAAAGGACCATTTACCAATGGCACATGTGCAGACATAGGAAACATACAGCCATGGCAGGTGATGTAACAATAATGTAATTCTACTGCATAAATTTATCCACTTTTGCCATTTATTTTAATTGGTACAAAAGATAATAAATAATAAATAAATAAACAAATAAATAAATAAACATTTGTTTCAGGGTATATTGAACCCTATATATCATATGTAAGTCGATTTGGATAAAACTGTCTGCTAAATGAATAAATGTAAATGTAAATATATCTTTCAGGTGCTCCATTACCTCTCTCAGGTGAACTTTACTACTAAGAATGGAGAAATTGTCCGATTTGACAAGTTGGGTGACCCAGTTGCACGCTATGCCATTGTTAATTGGCAGAGGAAGGATGAAGGAACCATGATAATCAAGTCCATTGGCATGTATGATGCATCTTTGCAAGATGGCCAGGAGTTTGTAATTAATACCAGCAGCGCAGTCTGGGCGGGAGAACAGTATACAGTAAGCAAAGCAGGGAAAATGCTGATTTTCTCATGACCTCTCAACATAATTTATTACTGTATCTTTTGCTTAACAAACTCTAAAAGGGGTTACCTGTATACTCCAGGTTCCTCGGTCTGTATGTAGTGAAAACTGTCTCCCAGGGACCAGCAGGGCTTTCATAAAAGGAAAGCCAATTTGCTGCTTTGACTGCATCCCCTGTGCAGATGGGGAGTTTAGCAACACCACAAGTGAGAAGACCAGGCTCCTTTCATTTACATTACTGCTGTTGGTGTTTTTAAAAAGTCCACTAAAAGCTCACATGATTTCACACCATCATGAAATGTCCTCATTTTGCCTCTCTAATATATCTGTGGTTTCAGATGCAGTGACATGTCTTCCATGCCCTCTTGAATACAAGTCAAATGGGAACAAGACTAAATGTGATCTGAAAAGCATTGAATTCCTGAACTTTAATGAACTTATGGGTATTCTGCTGATGGCATTCTCTTTGTTTGGTGGATGTCTCACAATCACAGTTGGGTTCATTTTCTTTTACTACAGACAGACTCCTATTGTCAGGGCCAACAACTCTGAGCTGAGCTTCCTGCTGCTTTTCTCTTTGAGTCTGTGTTTCCTCTGTTCACTTACCTTCATTGGTCAGCCATCTGAGTGGTCTTGTATGCTGCGCCACACAGCTTTTGGGATCGCATTTGTTCTCTGCATTTCCTGTGTTCTGGGGAAAACAGTAGTTGTGTTAATGGCCTTCAGAGCTACACTTCCAGGTAGTAATATCATGAAGTGGTTTGGACCTGCACAGCAGAGACTCAGTGTAATTTCCTTCACTTTCATTCAGGTCTTCATTTGTAGTCTTTGGTTGACGATCTCTCCCCCGTTTCCTTATAAAAATATGCACCACTACAAAGATAAAATAATTTTAGAATGTCATGTTGGATCAGCTTTAGGTTTCTGGGCTGTGCTAGGATATATAGGAATTCTTGCTTTCTTGTGCTTTATCTTGGCTTTTCTAGCAAGGAAGCTACCTGATAACTTTAATGAAGCCAAATACATTACATTCAGCATGCTCATATTCTGTGTAGTTTGGATTACATTTATTCCAGCTTATGTCAGTTCTCCTGGAAAGTTTATTGTAGCTGTGGAAATATTTGCCATTTTAACCTCAAGTTCTGGATTACTTTTTTGTATATTTTTTCCAAAGTGCTACATAATTTTACTTCAGCCTGACAAAAACACCAAAAAACAAATGATGAATAAAACACCATCCAAACCACTCTGAACAGTCTCACACATATGGTAGTAGGTAAGGAAACAAACAAACGATTAAGCACTTGTTCATTCATTGATGCTTGCTACTTTTGATATAGAATGATATGTGAAAGTTTTTCACTGGCTATGATTTAAATGTATGGCGTTCGTTAAATAAAATGATGAATTTGACAATAAAGGTGGAATCTAAGAAACAGAAAAAAACCTCAGTCTGTACTAAACACTAACGCAACAGGAGACATTTAGTAGTTTGATCGTTTATCATTTTATTACAGAAATCACATGAAAGTTTACATTCAGCTCTGTGTGTGTTATAGTAGCAAATTACAATCAAACCCTTAAACTCCCCCTTGTTTTCTATCAGCGTTGATAATGTAATTGCTACCACCATACACAAAGTATGCAAAGCTTACAGTATTGTGACTGACCCATACTACCCCTCCAGATCAGGCTGCCAAACACCCTGTTGCTTCCAAACATCCACCTGAACTGAATTCTGTGGTTCTATCAACATCAGAAAACCATAAGGACCAGTAAGAATAATTTGGAAACCTTCTTGTCTTTGTGCGCACGCATGCCAAGACCTTCAACAAAGTCATATAGTGAAATTATGTCATGTTATTTCATATAAATACCAGTGTTATATGGCCACAATTCCCTGAAACCTCACCAAGTACTCACCTCTGCTCTGGTTCTAAATGACAATGATAAAACTCTGGGCAGAAACTCAAGGTTCAATCACTGGACTACTCTAGAGTCAAGAGATCACCAGTACATGCAAGGAATGCTTAAATAGTAACAATTTCTGACATCTCTGTTGCCCCGTCCTGCCTTGACTTTGCCCCTGGATTAGCCAAGGCCTCCCTATATCCTAGGCCGGATTATTCCTAAATGCTTACGTTTGCTGCCCAGCTGGTAGTGTTGCAGACTTTCTTCCCTCCTCCGTTCCTTACTGTGGAACAAGGAAGATTGTACCTAATGTATCCAGTGAGGGCTCTATGTACTTATGTCCAGTTGTGGCAGTTGCTGGTCTGCTTGACAGTGACAGTAGAGGTGATTCTGCATTAAAGCAGCTCATCTCTATTTGGATAGTGGAAGCAATCTCTATTGCTTATGTGGCGTGTGGTCTCACTACGCCTCTGAACATAGGGGCTTATTCCACTAGGATGGGTCACTCCCTAAAAGACTTTATCTAAGGGGTACCCTTACAGGATGTGTGTGCTGCAATGGGGTGGTCAATGCCACACACATTCGTTCGGTATTACAGTTTGGCCTTATTGGCCAGCGCATATATGGTTCTCTGAGGTAATATCTCTGATGGATGGCACTCCCTGGGAGATTACTATTCGCAGGGATCTGTTGTCTCAAACCAGAGGGTTGATTCATCACCCTCGGCCAGAACTATGGAAACTGTGTGTCTGGCCCCTGAGTGGCACCAGCTCATAGATTCTGGTCTCTCAACCAAGGTTGCAGAGACCATGTTAAATGCTAGGAACGTCAATGAGACCCAATAAACTGTGCAATGGCAACAGTCCTGGAGTTCTTACAGGAATATTCCTCAGCAAGGTTGGCTTCTTCTACAGTTATGGTCTACATGACCACCATTTTAGCCAGCCATGCCCATACTGATGGAGCCTCTGTGACAGGCCATACCTGTCATACTTGGTATGACGGAGTTGGTATACTCATTCCCACAGCATGAAGCTCATGCAAAGAGTTCTGCCTCACCCTAAGTTATGTGACATAGGTTTGAAAAGCTCTTTCATGATAAGCAAAAAAATATCTGGTAGCAACACTTTTATTTAAAAAAAAAAAAAATGTTTTCGGGAGTTATTAGTCAATTATGGACATGGGTTTACGATCAGCAGGTTGTTTAAGCTGTGGAACTTGGGTCAGATATCGACTACAAAACAGGATCTAAAAAGTACATTTTCTCTAATAAATGCAAATGCCATTGCATGCATTGCAACTCAATCAGTGCAACAGACATCCATACACGAGATAGATTGTCAAAATTTGGGATATTTATTTTAGCCAATCTCTGAATTTGTTCTGGCTTGTTTTGATAGCTCCTTGGTCATCAGGATACTGTTTATTTAGAATCTACTATATTATATTTAAATCATGTGCCACTTTAATTGCACACAGGTGGACTCTGAAGGCATCTGGATGTCTGAAGGCATCTGGTTGCACCAGAATTAATTTAGGGGTTTCACAGCAACATGGCTTAAATACATACTGTATGCAATCACAAATTTTATGTTCTTTATTTGTAAATAATTTTGCAAACATTATTGATTTCCCATCTACTGTGTTGTGTTGATTCATGTCTATAATCTATTGTCTATTTCAGTTTCTGATTACAATAATACTTCAAAATATGGAACATTTCAAGGGAGTGGCAAGAGGCAAGGAGAAGGAAAAATAAATAAAAACGACTGAGAATATGATGAAAAATTTTAACCCTTTCTTTTGCAATACGTAGGATTGTGTAAAAAAAATGGAAAATGCTAAAATATCCAAGGTCATGTGAGAAGAAATGCATGAATGAATGAATGGTATACAAATAATAACAAAGACAAAAGAAACTGATGCAGTGACAAAAATAACTAATGGCTCTGATAGCCCAGTGGTAAAAAAAAAAAAAAAAAAAAAAAAAAAAGGGTAAACAATACATCAAGGCCTACTCATAATAATGTCACACCTCCTTTGATTGCAACTCACAAGCACAACCTTTCCATAGAAGATTTGCAAATCCATTTGTATAAATACCACAGATCCACCCTGTTCAAGTAGCTGACATATCAGGCCATGCATACATGCTCACACTTTCTATTACTACATTATAACTCTATAGGTAGATGGAGTCCTTTTTTACTCTCTTGCATGTGTTAATGGCTATCATAAATTTTTCCAGAGCTAATGAGACTACTTGTAGCCTGTATGGAGAACCTGCATACCCACATCTGTGGAAAGATGGTGACATCATAGTTGGAGCTATTTTTCCCTTTTATAGTAACTGGGAGATCACTGACTTGTCCTATTCAGTCATGCCACCTCCAGTGAAGTGCACAAGGTAAGCAGCATATGATTATTAATTATAATTATTTATAATTAATAATTATTATAACATGTTATAATATATAACATCTAATAATTTTTATAACAATTATATAGCAGTTCTTTTTCTATTTCAGACATTTTCTATTAAAGTTTATATACACGTGCCCAAAAGTCTGCATACCCCTTGCAGAATCTGTTAAATCTTAATACTGTTAACAAAATAAGAGGGGTCATAAAAATCCCATGTTGTTTTTTTATTTAGTTCTGTCCTGAATAAGTTATTTCACATAACAGATGTTTACATATAATCCAGAAGAAGATAATAGCTGAATTGATAAAAAATGACCCCGTTCAAAAGTTTACATGCACTTGATTCTTAATACTGTGTGTTGTTACCTGGATGATCCACAACTTTTTTTTGTTTTCTGATAGTTGTTAATGAGTCCCTTGTTTGTCCTGAGCAGTTAAACTGTCCACAATTCTTCAGAAAAATCCTCCAGTCCTGCACATTCTTTGCTTTTCCATCATATTCTGCATATTTAATCCCTTCCCAAGAGTGCCTATATAATGATGAGATCCATATTTTCACACTGAGGACAACTGAGGGACTCATACACAGCTATTACATAAGGTTCAAACGTTCACTAATGCTCAAGAAGGCAACACAATACGTTAAGATCCAGGGGATGTAAACTTTTGAACAGGATGAGCAGTGCAAAGCAGTGTAAATTGCTATTATTTTGTTTAAAGATTTTTTTTTTTTTTTTTTTTGCATTTACTGCTCTTCAGACGCTTAATAAGATTTCCAAGAATACAAAATACTAACAATTTACACCGAACATCCTAAAAGAAAAGCCTTTTTATAGACCATAAATTTATTAACCCAGCTGATATTAGTTTGCACAGATAGGAGTTATAATTACTTTCTAACTAATCATGGATTTCAGCTGGTTCCTTGCCTTACCTTGTCTCGGAGAACTGCTTTTTCTTAGTGTGTTCAATACTTTTTCCCCATGTCATTCAACTTTATTACACATAACTTAATTTATGGACTTTAATGTTGTGAATTCTTTAGATTTGCAGATTTCTTGAGTTAATACTGATTTACCTACTCAGTACTGATCAGTACTGATTTACTGATTTAATACTTGAGTTAATACTGTGAATAACCTTACTGGCAATATATTTACTGAAATAATTTGATGCATACAATACTTATTTCCCACACTATATATATATATATATATATATATATATATATATATATATATATATATATATATATATATATATATATATATATATATATATACATACACAATTTATATTAAAGCATTTGTGTTTCTCTCTGACTTTTTTTAACCAGCATGGAATTCAAAGGCTTCCATTATTCACAGGCCCTAATATTTGCAATAGAGGAGATCAACAATAGTTCTTCCTTACTGCCTGGAGTCTTGTTGGGCTACAAGATCTATGACACCTGTGGTTCCACATCTTTGGGTGTTAAAGCAGCAATGACACTTGTGAATGGAAATGAGAACTCAATCTCAGATGTGATCTGCAAAAAGCCAGCTCAGGTGCAGGCAATAATAGGAGAGACGTATTCATCAGTGTCCATGGCTATAGCAAAAAGTATTGGACCTTTCCACATGCCATTAGTAAGAATTTTTCATAAATATTTATCAAGATTAGGACAATTGCAACACCATTTCAATGGTTAAAAGAACTCTACAGCTGATAGGTCATTTATATTTCTGTTTATGTTTTACGACAGTCAAGGCGTAATGTCTGATGTAGTAATGTGTTTCTAATTGCAGATCAGTTACTACTCCACTTGTGAATGCCTCAGTGACAAAAGGAAGTTTCCGTCATTTCTGCGCACTATTCCCAGTGATTACCACCAGAGCAGAGCACTTGCAGAAATGGTCAAGTACTTTGGTTGGACATGGGTAGGAGCAATAAGAAGAGATGATGACTATGGCAATAACGGGATGGCAACTTTCTCTAATGTAGCAGAACAACTGGGGGTCTGCTTAGAATATTCCCTTCCATTTTTTCCAACTTATTCACAAGAAAAAGTGCTGAAAATAATTGAGCAAATTAAAATGTCCACTTCTCGTGTGATAGTTGCATTTTTCACTCAATGGGACTTCGATGTTTTGCTGCCCATGCTTTCTGAACACAATATCACTGGATATCAATGGGTGGGAACTGAGGGCTGGATCTCTGATCCAGTAGTGGCCAAATTAGATAAGCACAATATACTACAAGGAGCTATAGGGCTAGCCATTCCCAAAACAAAAGTCACAGGTCTGAAGGATTTTATTCTTGATATAAAACCACTGAAATCAGTAGGCAGTGCCATTTTTACAAAATTTTGGGAGGCTTTGTTTAAGTGCAAATTTACAGCACAGAATGATTCAGAGGACTCACCTATATGCACAGGTGAAGAGAAAATCTCTGAGATAGAAAACACCTTTACTGATATGTCTTTTATGCCAATTTTCAATAATATCTATAAAGCAGTATATGCCATAGCCTATACTCTACACAGTCTTCTTGGCTGCCAACACACATGTCTTACAAAGAAGCAGCCAGATCTGATCACAGTAAGTTAATATTGATTCTGAAAGTTTTTTTTTTTTTCTATTCAAGCATTTCATACAAAAACTTACATTAATTTAATTAACAGGAGAAAAAAAAAAACACAATTTGCTAACCCCCCCCCGCCCCCAATTTGCTCTATTCCGTCAGTTTCTAGGACACCTTAAAAAGGTGCGTTTCAAGACCAAAGAAGGTGAAGAAGTTTATTTTGATGAAAATGGTGATCCTCCAGCAAAATATGAAATAATAAACAGGCAAACAAGTAAAGATCAGTATAAATTTGTCACTGTTGGACTTTATGACTCCTCTCTTCCTATTCATGATCGATTAGCAGTAAACATGGCCTCCATTGTGTGGGCAAAAAATACGAATCAAGTGAGTATAAGGAAAAAATCCATGGAATCAATTAAATGAAAAATCATAGAACGATTATATAATGTATATAATATTATCAAGTAACCACATTTTCTATTTAAAAAAGGTTCCAAAATCTGTATGTAGTGAGAGTTGCCCCCCTGGTACAAGGAAAGCTGTGCAGAAAGGAAAGCCTATCTGCTGTTTTGACTGCATACCATGTGCTGCTGGAGAGATAAGTAATATGACAGGTACAGACTACCCCTAAAAAATTAAAAAATGACAAATACAAAATAAACAACTTGCTACAAATTGCTACTGTTATTAATATTTGCAAAAACATCCTGACAGTTAGGCTTACCTGGGTTAAAGTACAGAAATTTTCTAAATTAGCTAGGTGATCCTGCTAAAAATAGGAAAATACATTAATGAATTTGTGACATATGTTTTGTATATTATTTCTTCTAAATATCTAACATTTCTTGGTTTGTAATTTTATCTCTCCCACTTTGTGACAGATTCCATTGAATGCGAACAATGCCAGCAAGATTACTGGTCAAATCCAGACAAGAATAAATGTGTAAAGAAGGAAGTTGAATATTTGTCCTATGAGGAAACTATGGGAATATTGCTAACAGTGGTTTCTATTGTTGGTGCATTTATAGCAATGGTAATAGCAATCATATTCTTTAAATATAAAAACACACCAATAGTCAAAGCCAACAACTCTGAACTGAGTTTCCTGCTGCTCTTTTCTCTGACTCTGTGTTTCCTCTGTTCACTTACTTTCATTGGCCGGCCCTCTGAGTGGTCCTGTATGCTGCGCCACACAGCATTTGGGATTACCTTTGTCCTTTGCATCTCTTGTGTACTGGGGAAAACAATAGTGGTGTTACTGGCCTTCAGGGCTACACTTCCAGGCAGTAATGTCATGAAATGGTTTGGGCCTCCACAACAGAGACTCAGTGTACTTGCCCTCACTCTCATACAGGTCCTCATTTGTGTGCTTTGGTTGACAATATCCCCTCCTTTCCCCGTCAAAAATCTATTGCACTACAAGGAAAAGATCATTCTTGAATGCAATTTGGGCTCAACCATAGGTTTCTGGGCTGTGCTGGGTTACATAGGACTTTTAGCACTTTTATGTTTTATTTTAGCTTTTCTGGCTAGGAAGCTTCCAGATAATTTTAATGAAGCTAAATTCATCACATTTAGCATACTAATGTTCTGTGCTGTTTGGATTGCTTTTATACCTGCTTATGTCAGCTCTCCTGGAAAATTCACTGTAGCTGTAGAGATATTTGCTATTTTAGCATCAAGCTTTGGTTTACTGTTTTGTATCTTTCTTCCAAAGTGTTACATAATCATCCTGAAGCCAGAGAAAAACACTAAAAAGCAAATTATGGGAAAAGTGCCAGTTCACTGAGTTAATAACGCTAATATGCACTATTAATATTAAAAACATATAAAGTATATTTCCACTGGACCTGAAGCCTGATTGTCAGAACAATTATTTATTCATATTTTATGTTTTTTTTTTTAATGAAAAAGAATTGTATAATATAAAAATTATATAATTTACTATATTCAAAACTTCAATATTAGAAATTGGCAGTTTTAACTGGTCTATTAATGTTGTGCCCATTCAAATCAAATTCAAATTTAAATATCAGCTCAAAACCCATTTGTTCACCCAATATTTTCAGTCTTAATGTGTAGCTGCTTCATGTACTACTCATTGTGTTTGTTTGTTTATACTGCCTACACTTTCTGTGCTGTCTACATGATGCTTAGTGTCTGTCTCTTGTTATGGATTTGAATGTTGTAAGACTTATTATAACAATGCAACTTCATTGCTTCTTGTTCTAGACTGGGCAAATGGCCGCTGTCCATATGACCCATATGTTTGTCTGTTTTACTGTATTGTTATTGTATTTTATTATAATATTATATTATAATATTTTATTTATAAAATATTTATTGTGCATATATTAATTGTGCATATATTAATACACAATATTTAATTTGTATAGCACCTGGAATGGTGCTATACAAATTAAACGTTATTATTATTATTATTATTATTATTATTATTATTATTATTATTATTATTATTATTATTGTTGTTACTATTATTATTATTATTATTATTATTATTATTATTATTATTATTATTTCCCTCTCATGCTGAGTCTTGGAGTGTTCAGTGTGCTTGAGTTACCGGCAGCGCAACAGCACACTTCTGGGTTTACAGTGATTTTATCTATGTGTGACACGTTTTTTTGTTATGTTTTCTGTTCTGTTTCCACCCCTGTATTATTAGTATTTAAACACCGCATCTGCCTTTGTTTGTGGTTGAAGTATTGTTTCTGTGTTTTGCTGTCAATGTGTTACCAGGCCTTTGTTCTGTGTTCTCATTTCCAGATCTTTGATCTTGTTCCCAGTTTCTCTGTTTTTCTGTTCTGACTTTGCCATGTAAACCCTGTTTGCTGATCAGCTTACTTCTGTCTGCTTGATTTTGCCTTCAGGATTTGGATTTATCTGCCTGTCTCTTTAATAAAAGCTTTAACTGTGATTTCATCCGTCTCCACCCTGTTTACATGACTACTTCACCTAACTATGGGTGCATCAGGAAAGTGGAGGAGACTTCATACCAAGAAAACCATGCCAGCACTCAATTCAAGCCAGTCTGTCTTGAATTCCCCAGACCCATATGATAGGCATCATGCTAAGATAACCATGCCGAAATTTGACTACATTATATTTTTCGAGGCTGGTCGAAACTCCAATCCCAAGAAGAAGCAGTGGCTGGGGTTAATTTTGTTGTGGTTCTTTGGCCCAGCCCACCAGTGGGCGGAGTGTCTAGTCATTACAGGATACAGTGGACTTAGCAATCTAACTGTTTGTGGGACTATTTGTAAAGGTGTTTACAACCTTTTCAACTAGAAAAGTCTTTGGGGGGTGGGGACCAGCATGATGAAGGAACCAGTTCCGACATTCACAACCTACTATGAGCTGGCTAACAGGGCGGACTCCACAGCCCAGCTCCAGCCTAACCAAGACATAACCTCCCACATCCTGTTCCTGCCAGAGGCCGACGAGACAACCTACCAAGCTCTGCTCATGCCTGAGTCCGACAAGATGGCCTCTCAAGTCATGTGTCTGTCTGAGGTCAAGGGCAAAGCCTCCAAAGACCAGCTCATGCCTGAGGCTGGCGGTGCAGTCTCCCAAGCCTGGTCTCAGCCATCTGACTCTGGCAAACCTGCCCCATTCTCTAATAGGTGTCCAAAACATATGGCCTCAAGTCTGATCATACAATCACATATAAGTCATTGACTTTTGGTACCAACTACAATTATGAACAACCTCTGTGTTCAAAGAAAGTGTTTATTATTGACAATCAGTAGTTTGCATAGAAGTCTACTAACATTTCTCTGGGTTGAGATATGGAAGGCTGTTCCTCTCAATTACTCCCCTCCAAGTATCTCCATCAGTCCCAACATGAGCATTAAATTTCCCTAATAGCACTATGCCGTCAGTAGGAGGAACCCTCTTGAGCACAACATTCAGAGTTTTCTTTCCCTAGACTTGAAATCTCATTGAGGGATACTCTTGTCCATTTGGACAAACAACAGCAGCTTGAACTGATAAGTATCCCTGCACCTACATGAAGCCTTTCTCCTGTGGGAACTCTATAGTAGGACTCTCACCTATCCCAAGTTTTATACTGCAGCCCATACTATGTGTGGTTGTAAGGCAGACTACATCTAGTCCATAACTTTCCATCTCACACACTAACTATTTCACCCTATTTTCCACTAACTACACTTTTGCCACCAACAAAGTAACATTCCATGTTCTGAAAGCCAGTTTCTGTTGTAAGGGTCAAGCTCTTCTAAGACTATCCATCACATGCCTGCCCCGTCCTTGCATCGTACCCCACAATACATTTTAAAGGCCCACAAGATATACTTAGGCCAGTAAATGCACTGGAAGTGTTCATTATAGAGGTAGATTATTAAAGGTAAAAAAAGCTGTTGATACAGACAATACAGTAGGCAAGACACAATAGACAAAGACAGTGGTAGAAGTCTTTGGTAATGTACAGTGCATCTCCATAGTAGAGCAGTATTTGTGAATGTATACAGAACCAAAGATGGATGCTGTAACACAAGGGGGGAGGGTTCATGTTTTCAGTCTGATTAAAAACACTCATACATGACTTGATACAAGCTTGGAAAGAGGACAAAAGCTTGGAATGCAGAATCTACTGACTAAGTTAATGAAAGCTGTTTACATAGAGGCCTAGTTAGACCTGTCTGAACATGTCATGGCCAAATTGCATAGCCAGGATAATAAAATTAACTACACAGTGACTACTATGAATTAACTACTAGTGAACCCATGAAAAACAGTCTGAAGAAGGGTTGACCTTCAATTGAAGCAGCCCCATGCTCACTGTGCCCAAATTAGGTGGATCAGGCCAGTTTTTTTGTGGAATATAGAGACGTCAATGTATTGTTTGTTTATATTTAACCAAAGACAAGTATGATGGAATTATAAAATGTTCAAATTTTACTATACTAAATTATAAATATTTAATAAAAATGTAGGATAGACAAACCTTACGGTCACAGAAAGTTTGCAATGTCCATTTGGGGTCATTCAACCAAATGTTCGGGTAATCCTGATAAGAAAACTATTACTTGTTTATCTGTTGACTCTTACTGTTACTTATGAACTATTATGTTAAAAAAAATGATAATAATAATGTATTTTCCTGCTGAAGTAATTGTTTTCATCTTGCTGAACAAAATAGTTTACTGCCCATTTTCTGTGTATTTATTGTCTTTTGTGTTATTGTCCTGCATATCTATTGTTCTGTTCTTTGTATTTATTGCCCTGCACTTGTCTCACATTATTGTGTATTGTACTTTATGTAGCCTTGTACTGTTCTGTGTTGCACCATGGTCCTGAAGAAATGACATTTCATTTCAATGTATAAAAGCTACATAGAGAAATGACAGTAAACACCCAATTGACTTGACTTAACTTGACTTGAAGTAATCTGAAGCAGGTTTGTTTGTGTTTCTGGCTATGGAAAAATAGCATATACCATATAAAACTTTCAGCATAGAATTAACAAGCACAGCATAAATCTACTGCAATAAGGAACATAAAAAAGGCCAAGATAACAAGGAGTTAAGAAAAAGATTCAAAATGTAGGAAAGAGATATCCTATATAACATAACTAAATACCAGTAAAACATCTTGTACCGTATATTGTAGATGGTTCTCAACAGCACAAAATGTACATGAGGATGTTTTTACTTTTAACAACTAATGTGGCAAAAACTCAGAGATAAAACAGGGTAAAGGCCCACTTCTGTCAAAATAGAACTGTCACACCTCCTTTGTCTGTGACCCACATGTGTAACTTTACCATAGAGAATTTGTTTTCCTTCTATATAAATATCACCGATTAATTCTGTTCCGTGAGCTGACATGTACAACATTGCATTATCAATCTGTCTCTTCTTTAGACCTGGATAGCTAGATGGAGTCAATATTTACTCTCTTTCATGTGGTAATGGCCATCATCAATTCATATACAGCACAAGAGACTACTTGTAGCCTGCGTGGAGAGCCTGCATACCCACAGATATGGAAGGACGGTGATATCATAGTTGGAGGAATTTTCCCCTTCCATTTTAAATGGGATATGACAGACTCATCCTATGCGGTCATGCCACCTGCAACGAAGTGCACAAGGTAAACAGTATATATATATATTATGTGAAATATTTATTATATTAAATTATTAAAATATCAGCACTAATGATATCATTAGATTCTTTACAGAATCATGCATACGATTTTCTCTCTGTTTTTTAACAAGTCTTGAATTCAGATCCTTCCAGTATTCACAGACCTTGATTTATGCGGTAGAGGAGATCAACAACAGTTCATCTTTACTGCCTGGAGTATCATTGGGCTACAAGATCTTTGATACCTGTGGTTCCACAACACAGGGGGTAAAAGTAGCAATGACGCTTGTGAATGGAAATGAGAAATCAATCTCGGAACAGATATGTACAAAGCCAGCCCAGGTGCAAGCCATAATAGGAGAGACATACTCATCTGTGTCCATGGCTATATCAAAGAGTATTGGACCTTTCAGCATGCCTTTAGTAAGAATTTACATTATTTACATTTACATTATTCTAAAGGTGAGATGATAGAAAGCCAATGTATAGCTAATTTACAACTCATTATATTATGTGACAGTATGAAAAATACTGACTGACTGTCATGCTTGATATAAGTATGTGAATCTAATTTTAGATCAGTTACTTTGCTACCTGTGAATGTCTGAGTGATAAAAGGAAATATCCCTCATTTCTACGCACTATTCCCAGTGATTATTACCAGACCTTAGCACTTGCAGAGATGCTCAAGCACTTTGGCTGGACCTGGGTTGGGGCAATAAGAAGAGATGATGACTATGGTAACAGTGGGATGGCTGCATTTACTAAAATTGCAGAACAACTGGACATATGTTTAGAATACTCGCTTCCATTTTTTAGAACATACTCACAAGAAAGAATACTGAGAATAATTGAGCAAATTAAAAGCTCCACATCTCGAGTAATAGTGGGATTTGTCACTCAGTGGGATTTTGAAATTTTGCTGCCCATACTTTCTGAACACAACATCACCGGATATCAATGGGTGGGAACTGAGGGCTGGATATCTGATCCGGTAGTTGCCAAACTAGATGAGCACAACATACTACAAGGAGCAATCGGGCTAGCCATTCCCAAAACAAAGGTGACAGGTCTGGAGGACTTCATTCTAAATATAAAACCACTGAAATCAGTAGGCAGTGCAATTTTTAATAAATTCTGGGAAGCTTTGTTTAATTGCAAATTTACAGCACAGAATGATTCAGAGGACTCACCTATATGCACAGGTGAAGAGAAACTCTCTGAGATAGAAAACACCTTTACTGATATGTCTTTTATGCCAATTTTCAATAATATCTATAAAGCGGTATATGCCATAGCCTATACTCTACACAGTCTTCTTGGCTGCCAACACACATGTCTTACAAAGAAGCAGCCAGATCTGTTCACAGTAAGTTAATATTGATTCTGAAAGTTTCTTTTTTTTCTATTCAAGTATTTGATACAAACACTTACATTAATTTAATTAAAAGGAGAAACAAAAAAAACAATTTGCTAAAAAAAAAACACCCCACAATTTGCTCTATTCTGTCAGTTTCTAGAACACCTTAAAAAGGTGCGTTTCAAGACCAAAGAAGGTGAAGAAGTTTATTTTGATGAAAATGGTGATCCTCCAGCAAAATATGAAATAATAAACATGCAAATGAGTAAAGATCAGTATAAATTTGTCACTGTTGGACTTTATGACTCCTCTCTTCCGATTCATGATCGATTATCAGTAAACATGGCCTCCATTGTGTGGGCAAACAATACAAATCAGGTCAGTATAAGGAAAAAATGCAAAGTCTAAATTTTATGAATAATCATATAAATACATATTTCATAGTATTATTCAAGTAACTACAATTTCTATTTTAATAAGCTGCCCAAATCTGTGTGTACTGAGAGTTGCCCCCCTGGTAGAAGGAAAGCTGTGCAGAAAGGAAAGCCTATCTGCTGTTTTGACTGCATACCGTGTGCTGCTGGAGAGATCAGTAATATGACAGGTACAGAATAACCCTAAAAATGAAAGATAAAAGATGACAATTAATACTACTACTACTACTACTACTACTACTACTACTAATATACATTTAGCTAGAAATTAACTAGATATATGTGAACTGCTCAAAACAACAAAAAAGTACTTTTATTAATCTGACATATGTTTAGCTGATTATTTCTGTTATATATCTAATTTTTTCTTGTTCTGTAATTTTGTATCTCTCTCACTCTGTAACAGATTCCATTAAATGTGACCAATGCCAGCAAGATTACTGGTCAAATGCAGACAAGAATAAATGTGTAAAGAAGGAAATTGAATATTTGACCTATGAGGAAACAATGGGAATTTTGCTAACAGTGGTTTCTATTGTTGGTTCTTTTATGACAATAGTAATAGCAACCATATTCTTTAAATATAAAAATACACCAATAGTAAAAGCCAACAACTCTGAACTGAGCTTCCTGCTGCTCTTTTCTCTGACTCTGTGTTTCCTCTGTTCACTTACTTTCATTGGCCGGCCTTCTGATTGGTCCTGTATGCTGCGCCACACAGCATTTGGGATCACCTTCGTCCTCTGCATCTCCTGTGTACTGGGGAAAACTATAGTGGTGTTAATGGCATTCAGGGCTACACTTCCAGGCAGTAATGTCATGAAATGGTTCGGGCCTGTACAGCAAAGGCTCAGTGTACTTGCCTTCACTATCATACAGATTCTTATTTGTGTGCTTTGGTTGACAATATCCCCTCCTTTCCCCTTTAAAAATCTATTGCACTATAAGGAAAAGATCATTCTTGAATGCAGTTTGGGCTCAACCATAGGTTTCTGGGCTGTGCTGGGTTACATAGGACTTTTAGCACTTTTATGTTTCATTTTAGCTTTTCTAGCTAGGAAGCTTCCAGATAATTTTAATGAAGCTAAATTCATCACATTCAGCATGGTAATGTTCTGTGCCGTTTGGATTGCTTTTATTCCAGCTTATGTCAGTTCTCCTGGAAAATTCACTGTAGCTGTAGAGATATTTGCTATTTTAGCATCAAGCTTTGGTTTACTATTCTGTATCTTTCTTCCAAAGTGTTACATAATCATCCTGAAGCCAGAGAAAAACACTAAAAAGCAAATTATGGGAAAAGTGCCTGTTCAATAAGTTAATAATATAAATATGCATGGTTAATATGGACCCATTTAAAGCATATAGTTTCCTGAACCTCAAACCTTCCTGAACCTAATTTCTTTAAATTAAAAATAATGGGATGATTGGAAATTTAAATAAATTAGAAAATAATGCAATGTTAGAAATTGCTGAGTTTACCCATGATATTTTTCATGTTGTGTCCATACTGTGTGCTCTTAAACATTTCATTCACAGGTGACGGAAATTGTGATGGTGTGTACATAGTAGAGCAACAAAGAAAACCTAATAAAACAATTGAATAATGGTACAATAGGAATGAAAATTTTCGTCTTGTAATTTTAGGTGTTTGTATTAATACATTTGCATGAGCCACATGTTAGATGCATTCAGTAGTAGCATAGATATTTACTCAATATTTTGTGCTCTCTAACTATCATCTGTATTACTCTATTACATACATCGTACCATGTTATTTCACAGTAGACCAAAGTATGACACACCTACATACAGCTGCTGTAAGGCTGCTACTGCTTTTTTTTTTTCCAGTGGTAGGTTTCCCATGGTTGGTTTTACTAAGTAACACATGCACACAGAAACACCAGCCTCATTATTAGTGGGCTGCAGTATAGTGCTCCTCATGAAATGTGTATAAATGCTCTACTTAGAACAACTGCACATGGGTGCCAAAATGACCCATATATATATATATATATATATATATATATATATATATATATATTGGACCAAGGTGCTGCTGAAACGTTCTACACCACTTATTAAGCAGGGTCATCCAAGTGTAAACCATGTCTTAGTAGTCCATTCTATTGACAGAGCACTCTTTGCAAATAGTACCCCAAGTGGCCAGTTCTTGCTAAGATACAATAAAGAGACCACAGATGAACATACTTATTAAGTTCAGTCACGATAGCGCAATGCTAGTTGTGTGAAATGCCTTTTGAAATCTGAATCGGTGAAGCTCCGCTTAGCAGTGATTGATGCATGGTGTCCACATTGTTTATAAATCTCAACATGTTTTTGATAATTACCAAGTATCACATGCCCCTGAGTACTTTGAAATCTGCTTTATCAGGATTGGTCACAAATCTTAGAACTAGCATCTTATAACAATATCACAAATTTAAGTGGGTGGAGCAAAATGGTGCAAAAAATGGTGTAGTGTGAAGAAACAAATTGACCTAAAAATAATTTTTACTATAAACCTTATTCTCTGAGAAATATGATTGCTTTTGTGTGCACAAACATGAGTAATACCCCAATTACCAGGGCAATAAAACAAGAAACCAGAGCAGAACATTGGAACATTACCGCGTGGCACCATTACATCAATCGGCATATAATACTGCGCCATCTGCCGGCAAGATCATGACAGAACCCCCCTCTAAAGGCGCTTCTCCCAGAGTGCCAAAGTACAACCCCCTCCAACTAATCCCCTGTGTAACCAGTCCTTCGCTGCATAAGGAAACAGAGCGGCCTCCACCGGGCAGCAGACAGGCGGAGCACCGACCCCAGGGGGGCTGGGACACGGGGCGACATCCTCAACAGGGCTGGGGCCCCGAGGTCGCCACATTGACCTCGGGCTGGGACCCCGAGGTCGCCATGTTGACCTTGGCCTGGGACCCCGAGGTCGCCAGGTTGACCTCAGGCTGGGACCCCGAGGTCGCGAGGTTGACCTCAGGCTGGGACCCCGAGGTCGCCAGGTTGACCTCGGGCTGGGGCCCCGAGGTCGCCAGGTTGACCTCGGGCTGGGACCCCGAGGTCGCCAGGTTGACCTCGGGCTGGGGCTCTGGAGCTTAGACCTCCCCGTAGGTCTTGAGCTGGACCTCTCAGGTCACCATGTTGACCTCAGATGGAGGCTCCGAGGTCGCTCCGTTGACCTCGGGCAGACTGGGGCCCCGAGGGCGCCAGGTTGACCTCGGACTGGGCCCCCGAGGTCGCGTTGTTTATTTCTTTTCTTTTTTTTAATTTCAGCTCAAACATACAATCTCCAGTTTCATTTCTACTGAACATTTCTGTTGAACATTTTTGCAGAACATTTCTGCTGAACATTTCTGCTGAACATTTCTACTGAACATTTCTGCTGAACATTTCTACTGAACATTTCTACTGAACATTTCTGCTGAACATTTCTACTGAACATTTCTACTGAACATTTCTGCTGAACATTTCTACTGAACATTTCTGCTGAACATTTCTACTGAACATTTTCGCTGAACATTTCCGCTGAACATTTCTGCTGAACCTTTCTACTGAACATTTCTACTGAACATTTCTGCTGGACATTTATACTGAACATTTCCACTGAACATTTTCGCTGAACATTTCCGCTGAACATTTCTACTGAACATTTCTGCTACACCTTTCTTCTGAACATTTCTGCTGAACATTTTTTCTGAACGTTTCTGCTGAACATTTCCTTTTTTTACTTCCCAAAAAATATATTGAGAAGAAAAACAAACTGACTAAAGCACAGCAACAATCATTCACAGTTTCTTTCTTTTTATACTAACAAAGGAAAACTAAATTAAAAAATACAAACATGGAAAACAACCCACCCCCCCTGTACCACCACGACCCCCACCCCCACCCCAGCTCATCATGGCTAACCAATAACTATCGCTGGTTATATAGATAATGTAAAACCCAATAACAGGCACAAAAATTTAAGTGGGAAGTGTCTGTAACTCCATAAAATATGCAACAAAGGGTTGCCATTTATTAAAAAAAAACTTGTCAGTACAACACCTCATCGTATACCTTATTTTCTTGAGTTTTTTAAAAAAAAAACATCATGTCCTTTAGCCACTGGGAGATAGATGGATATTTATCAGACTTCCAATGCAACAGTAGGGAATGTCTTGCTATAAGGGTTGTGAAAGCGATAACATCCTTTTGTATCGAGCTCAATGGAACTGAGGCATCAGGAATACCAAATACAGCAATCAATGGGCAAGGTTTTAAATCTACCCTGAGGATAGTGGACATTATGTTAAAAAAAAAAAAAAAAAAAAAAAAAAAAAAAACCATGGAGATCAGGGCAGAAGAAAAACATATGGCCAAGATGACAGGGAGAGCCATGGCATTTATCACACTTGTCCTCTACGTTCGGATATATTGCAGAAAGTCTCGACTTGGACAGATGGACACTGTGTAAAACTTTGAACTGGATAAGTCCAAGACAAGCACAAGAAGTGGTAGACTGTACCCTCCCTATAGCATGTTCCCAACACTCCTCACTTATCTGTACTCCTAACTCCATTTGCCACGCATTCCTAATTTTGGTGCTTGCCTCACTACCTAGTGCCAGAATAAAATCATAAATCCTAGAAATCATTCCTCTCTGATGTTGATTGTTTGAAAACAAGCTTTCCCATGCCTGTTCAGGAGGCGCAGAGGGGAAATCAGAAAAAAAAAAACATCTAGAAACGAAACTCCAAATTTGAAAATAACGTAAGTGATGCGTCACGGGGAGGAGGGGGAGGGGGTATGGGGGCATAAGTAGATAACAGATTGACAAAGCTATCAAAGACACCATCGACATACAGATTTCTAACTTGTTTAATGCCCTTGTCATACCACACTGAAAATGTGGAGTCCAAACACAATGAAGGAAATAGATGGATGTTGTCTAAAGAACCCAAAGAGGATGCACCTACAAATTTAAAGCGCCATCCAAATTGATGCCAACTCTTAAGTGTGTTGAGGACAACTTGATTATCAGTATATAGGGAGAGTTTTGTAGGTAGATAGGAATAAAGTAAAGCAGATAAAGAGGATTCCCTACAAGAAGATAGTTCCAATTTACACCAAGAAGATTCAGGAGATTTAACCCGGTAGCAAAGTTTATGGATGTGCGCAGCCCAGTAATAGAATTGAAAATTGGGTAATGTAAGTCCTCCACAAAGTCTACATTCCTGCAATAAAGATTTACAAACCCTTGGTGGCTTCCCACCCCAAATAAAAGTACTAATTATATTATCCAATGTATCAAAGAATGATTTTGGCAGAAAAAGAGGAACTTGCTGGAACAAGAAAAGAAACTTCGGTAATATATTCATTTTGACGACATTGATCCTGCCAATTAGAGAAAGGGGGAAGTTACCCCAACTCTGAATGTTGGATTTAACCTTTGAGATAAGGGGAGTGAAATTTGCTGATAAAAGATTAGATAAAGAACGTGTCATGTTGATACCTAGGTATTTAAACCCTGACTGACTAAATCGAAAAGGTAGATCTGACTGTTAGAGAGAAAATGCTGCAGTATTGAAGGGAAAACAGTTGCTTTCGGCCAAATTTAATTTATAACCAGAGACAACACCGAAGGTCTCCAGAACATCCAAGACAGCAGGCATAGAGGCAATAGGATCGGTTACATACAATAACAAATCATCAGCATATAGCGACAATTTGTACTCTACACCGTATTGAACTATTTCTTTAAACAAGGGAGAAGGTCTTAATGCGATAAGTGAGGTCGACTTGGTGACCTCGGACGGGGGCTCCGAGGTTGCCGCTTTGGCCTCGGGCTGGGCCCCCGAGGTTGCTATGTTGAATTCAGGCTGGGGCCCCGAGGTTACCTCATTGACCTCAAGCTGGGGCCCCGAGGTCTCCAGGTTGACCTCGGGCTGGGCCCCCGAGGTCATCTTGTTGACCTCGTGCAGGGGCTCCGAGGTTGCCACGTTGACCTCGGGCTGGGACCCTGAAGTTGCCATGTTGACCTCAGGCTGGGGCTTGGGAGCTGCAGATTCTAGCATGTCCATCCACTTGTAGAAAAGGTGGAATGGCAGGTCAGGCTGGGGCATTCCACTTATTAGGCTTGGGATACGCCAGGCTGCAGAAATATACCTGGCAGTGGCAGAGGAACTCCAGCGGGTAGCTCCCCAATCCCGCTGTCTCTGGTGGGAGTTTGGCGGCGTACCTTTGAGGGAACTGCACGGACAAGAAATGCGGCCAGTAATCCGAGCATTTCCCAACATGGTACTCTCCTGCTACTTCCATGGTAAGTGGGTGCAGTATTCTGTTACGATATGAGACTGGAACAGGAAGTGCAGGATCAACGTCTTTATGTCCAGCTAAAGTCAATCGTACAGGAAATGGGAAACGAGGTCTAAACAAAAACTAGAACTGAGGCATGAAACACGAAACTATAACCAGACATGGGAAAGCTACCTCTTAGCACATTTACCCATTTACCCATTGAAGTAGACATGCCAATCATGTAACTAGGACTATGGCATGAACCAAGAAACTAGACATGGCAATCATTTAACTAGGACTATGGCATGAAACAAGAAACCAGGACAGAACATGGGAACATTACCGCGTCGCACCATTACACCAATCGGCATATAATACTGCGTCATCTGCCGGTGAGAGTGTGACAAATACAAGTAGTGCTACCATACAAGATAAATTACTTGAGTTCCAGACGAAGCAAAGTGCGCAGAGTAAAGGTGTAAGTGCCAGAGTAATTTTTTATTATTTTTTTTTAAACCTGACATCTTCTGCTATTGTAGTCCATCTGTCTCAAGGTTCAATGTGTTGTGCACTCTGAGATGCTTGAACCAGTTTGGCCATTCGCTGTTGACCTCTCCATTGATCCAGCACTCACTGGATGTTTTTTTTTTATTGCACCATTCTGAGTAAACTCTAGAAAATGCTGTGCATGAAAATCTCTCAGCAGTTCTAGAAATACCCAACTCTCCAAAATGTCCAAAATAATGCATTACCCTTAAAAACTAGTCAATTTATAAATTTATTTGCATGTCTAGCCTATCTTCAGTTGGCTTTTGTCAGTTGCAATGGAAAACAAACAAACAAACAAACAAACAAACAAATAAATAAATAAACGTGTTTTTATTATTATATGAAATATAGAAAGAAGCATAAACCTATATCAGCATGTATTTAATGATGACAGCATGAGTATACTGAATTAGGCAATATAAGAAATATCCATGACAACAAAGGGTTAAGAAAAAGATTGAAAAATTAGGAAGGTCATATTCCACATAAGACAACTAAACTGGTAGTAAGGCATTCTGCACGTGACCTGACAGAAGGTTCTCCTTAGCGCATCATTTACACAATGGCATTGGAAAATTAAGAAGGGTCACATTATTATTATTATTATTATTATTATTATTATTATTATTATTATTATTATTATTGTTATGAAGTTCAGATTATTCTACATGAGAAACCCCCCCAAAAAAATAAATAAATAAAAATAAATAAATAAATAAAAATAGCTAATGTGCCAAACATACAGAGATAAAGGCCCATTTATTTTAGAAGAGAAATGCCACGCCTTCTTTGGCTGTGACCCACATGTATAACTTTACCATGGAGGATTTACATTTTCTTCTATATAAATACCACCTATTCTTTCTGTGCAGTTAGCTGAGAGATCAGACCATATATTATAGGTTTTTCTTTTCTCTAAAGCTGGATAGCTAGATGGAGTCAATATTTATTATTTTTCATGTGGCAATGGCCATCATCAATTCATATACTGCACAAGAGACTTGTAGTCTGCGTGGAGAGCCTGTATACCCACAGCTATGGAAGAATGGTGATATATTAGTTGGAGCAATTTTCCCCTTCCATTTTAAATGGGAGATCACAGACTTGTCCTATTTGGTTACGCCACCTGTGAAGTGCACAAGGTAAGCAGTGTAAACTTTAAGTGAAATATTATATTTAATTACTAATAATACCAAATGTAATTATATCAAATATCTTATTCTGTCATTATTGTTAATGTTTTTCTATCTGATTTTGAACTAGTATGGAATTCAGAGCTTTCCAGTACTCGCAGACCTTGATCTATGCAATAGAGGAGATCAACAACAGTTCGTCTTTACTGCCTGGAGTCTCATTGGGCTATAAGATCTTTGATACTTGTGGTTCTGCAGCACAGGGGATCAAAGTAGCAATGACGCTTGTGAATGGAAATGAGAACTCAGCTTCGGATCAGACCTGCACAAAGCCAGCTCATGTGCAAGCCATAATAGGAGAGACATATTCATCAGTGTCCATGGCTATAGCAAAGAGTATTGGACCTTTCAGCATCCCCTTAGTAAGAATTGATGCATTTTTTTACTATGTCTATAATTATAATTATTTACTAAATGATTATGATAATTATTCTAAAGGTGAGATGATGTTAAGGCATTTTATAGCTCATTTATAACTTATGATGTTATGTCACAGTATGAAAAATACTGACTGACTGTTATTCCTGATATAAGTATTTAAATCTAATTTTAGATAAGTTACTATTCTACCTGTGAGTGTCTGAGTGATAAAAGGAAATATCCCTCATTCCTGCGCACTATTCCCAGTGATTATTACCAGACCATAGCACTTGCAGAGATGGTCAAAAACTTTGGCTGGACCTGGGTGGGAGCAATAATAAGAGATGATGACTATGGTAACAGTGGAATGGCTGCATTTATTAAAATTGCAGAACAACTGGGTATATGTGTAGAATATTCCCTTCCATTTTTTAGAACATACTCAAAAGAAAGAGTCTTGAGAATTGTTGAGCAAATTAAAAGCGCTACTTCTCGAGTGATAGTGGGATTTGTCACTCCCCGGGAATTTGAGATTTTACTTCAAGTATTTGCTGAACACAACATCACTGGATATCAGTGGGTGGGAACCGAGGGATGGATTGCTGATCCAGTAGCAGCCACATTGGATAAGTACAATATATTGCAAGGAGCCATAGGGCTAGCTATTCCCAAAACAACTGTAACAGGCCTGAAGGATTTCATTCTAGATGTAAAACCACTGAAATCAGTAGGCAGTGCCATTTTTACAAAATTCTGGGAGGCTTTGTTTACCTGTACATATAGAGGACAGAATAATTCAGTGGGCATGCCAATCTGCACAGGTGAAGAGAAACTGTCTGAAGTGAAAAACACCTTCACTGACATGTCCATGATGCCCATTTTCAATAATGTATATAAAGGAGTTTATGCCATTGCTCATACACTCCATGAACTTCTTGGCTGCAAACAAACATGTCCTACAAAGACGCAGCCTGATCCTTTCACAGTAAGTTAACAGTATTTTTAAGGGATTGGTATTTTTAACTTTGATATACCAAGCTGCACTCATTTAAACAAGCAGGCAAAAATGCCCATAACTTTACTTTATTCAATCAGTTTCTAGAACACCTGAAAAAAGTGTGTTTTAAGACAAAAGATGGCGAAGATGTTTACTTTGATGAAAATGGTGATCCTCCTGCAAAATATGAAATAATAAACTGGCAAAAAATTAAAGAAAGTCAGTATGAATTTGTTACAGTTGGACTTTATGACTCCTCAGTTCCTGGTAAGAATCGATTAGCAGTAAATATGGCCTCAATTGTCTGGGCACAAAATACAAATCAAGTGAGTATAAGGAAGAAAATTCAAATTGGTGTCAATGGAATTAATTATCGCAGAATGACTTCATAATATAGATCATATTTTAGGTCAAGTAATCACATTTTCTACTTAAACAAGGTGCCAAAATCTGTATGTAGTGAGAGTTGCCCACCTGGAACAAGGAAAGCTGTGCAGAAAGGAAAGCCCATCTGCTGTTTCGACTGCATACCATGTGCTGCTGGAGAGATCAGTAATATGTCAGGTCTGGAATATTCCTAAAGAAGAAAAATATTATATAACAAATGCTACTTTTACTGATAATAATAATAATGATAATAATAATAATAATAATAATAATAATAATAATAATAATAATAATAGTGTATTATTGTTGCTATTATTATTATTATTATTATTATTATCATTATTATTATTATTATTATTATTATTATTATTATTATTATTATTATTATTGTTGTTGTTGTTGTTATAATTATTTGTCTGTAACATTCTACAAAAGTAGTATGACAATTATGTCAACTTGTCAATTAAAGAGATGACTGTGGTAATGGCAAGAATTTGCAGTCCTATTTCTTACGTATTAAATTAATTATTTCTTGTATTTATTAAATGTTTAACTTGTTTTGTGTTTTTTTTTTTTTTTCTCTCACTCTATAACAGATTCAGTTGAATGTGAACGGTGCCAGCAAGATTACTGGTCAAATGCAGACAAGAATAAATGTGTAAAGAAGGAAGTTGAATATTTGTCCTATCAGGAAACAATGGGAATTTTGCTAACAGTGGTTTCTATTGTTGGTTCACTGATGACAATAGTAATAGCATTTATATTTTTAAAATATAAAAACACACCAATAGTAAAAGCCAACAACTCTGAACTGAGCTTCCTGCTGCTTGTCTCGCTGGCTCTGTGTTTCCTTTGTTCACTTACTTTTATTGGTCAGCCCTCTGAGTGGTCCTGTATGGTGCGTCACACAATGTTTGGGATCACCTTCGTCCTTTGCATCTCTTGTGTACTGGGGAAAACCATAGTGGTACTAATGGCTTTCAGAGCTACACTTCCAGGCAGTAATGTAATGAAATGGTTTGGGCCTCCGCAGCAGAGACTCAGTGTACTTTTTTTCACTCTCATACAGGTTCTTATTTGTGTGCTTTGGTTGACAATATCCCCTCCTTTCCCCTTCAAAAATCTAACGCACTATAAGGAAAAGATCATTCTTGAATGCAATTTGGGCTCAAACTTAGGTTTCTGGGCTGTGCTGGGTTACATAGGACTTTTAGCATTTTTATGTTTTATTTTAGCTTTTCTAGCTCGGACGCTTCCAGATAATTTTAATGAAGCTAAATTCATAACATTCAGCATGGTAATGTTCTGTGCAGTTTGGATTGCTTTTATACCTGCTTATGTCAGTTCACCTGGAAAATTTACAGTAGCTGTAGAGATATTTGCTATTTTAGCATCAAGCTTTGGTTTATTATTCTCTATCTTTCTTCCAAAGTGTTACATAATCATGTTGAAGCCAGAGAAAAACACTAAAAAGCAAATCATGGGAAAGGTGCCAGTTCAATAAATTAATAGTGTAAATATTCATGATTAATATATATCCAATATAATCTATATCATCCACTCAACCTCAAAGGTTATATGAAGTAAATTTTCATTTATATATTTTTTATGTAATTTAATAGAAATAAAATGTGCCAATATACCAAAGTTAGCCAGTGTTATGCGTGATATTTTTAATCTTGTGTCTATTTGTTATGTAACGAAACTATAGCGGAAGCAAGTGCAGATCAAGGTCTTTATTCCAAACACAAAGTCAAAAAACAAGAGCAGAGATATGCAGTCTGAAGCATGAAGCGAGATTCAAGGCATGAAACCAAAGCAGGACATGAGAGCAAGACCGCTTAGCATGAAGGTGGCTAACACATACATAATGGACTTAAACGTAGTTAAGCCTGTTTATCATTTAACTAGAACCGAGGCATGAGACATGAATCTAGAACAGGGCATGGAAACACTACCGCTTAGCATCTAGGTAGCTAATACACATATGGAGTCTATCATTTAACTAGAACTGAGGCATGAAACATGAAACTAGAACAGGACATGGAAACACTACCGCGTGGCACCATTAAACATTTACACACTTAATACTGCGCCATCTGCCAGCGAGCTCATGACGCTATTGCTGTTTATACCTTTTAATCAATGAAAATGACAATTGTGATGTTATCCAGGAACTTAACAAATGATTCACAAAGCAGTACATGCAACACAACTCTCAAAAGCCCTGCAAATACATTTTGTTTTGTAAACATCCTTGATTATGCTTATGTATACACAGGTTGTTGTTCATATTTATAAGTAAAAAGTTAAAGGATGTTATATGTGTACATTTAAGGTGGATAAATGAACTGGACGTATAAAAAATAACGAAAGTGTCTGAGTACATATTTCCTCTCACTGTATGTATGAGACTATATTATATATGTAGGTTGTACAGGGAAAACAGTTATGATCTCTACAGATTCTTCTACTGAAGGAAGATTTTAACTACTTTAACTAATGTGAAAAAGGAAATAAAAAAGCATATTATTTTTTTTAACACAACACTTGAAAGAAAAACATGAGACACAAGAAATCACCAACTTAAACACCCATAACCCAGAGGTACAAAGGCTAAATATGACATCTTGGACCAAGAAGATCTACTTCTTTTAGATTAGAAACATGTCACACCTCCCTTGGTTGTGTCACAAATATGCAACTATACCATGGAGAATTTGCATTTTCTTGTATATAAATATCCCAAATTATTTCTGTTCAGTTGGCTGACAGATCAATCCAAAGGCACATTTGTTATATCTTTCTCTCTGAATATCTCTTCACTAACCCTAGAAAGATAGATGGGGTCAATCATTACACTCTTACATATACTAATGGCCATGATCAATTTGTACATTGCCCAAGAAACTACTTGTAGTGTGCTTGGAGAGCCAGACTACCCAAAGCTATGGAAGGATGGTGATATCGTAGTTGGTGGAATTTTCCCCTTCCATAAATGGCAGATTATGGATGCATCCTATTTGGTCAAGCCACCTTCAATAAAGTGTATGAGGTAAGCATAAACAATTGGTGAAATATTATAATAGATTATAATCCACAATAATTGCTAATAATATCAGTACTAATTATATATTACACAGAATAATGTATCTGTATTTCTATCTGATTTTTTAACAAGTCTGGAATTCAGAGCTTTCCAGTATTCACAGTCCCTGATATTTGCAGTAGAGGAGATCAACAACAGTTCATTATTACTGCCCGGAGTCTCACTGGGCTACAAGATCTATGATTCCTGTGGTTCTTCATCACTGGGGGTGAAAGTAGCAATGACACTTGTGAATGGAAATGAGAACTCAGTGCAGATCTGCACAAAGCCAGCACAAGTGCAAGCCATAATAGGAGAGACATATTCATCAGTGTCCATGGCTATATCAAAGAGTATTGGACCTGTAGGCGTGCCCTTAGTAAGAACATATTTATTTTCATGTTAAAATTGTCGCATTTACAATATTATTACAAAGGTGAGAAGATATGAAGCCATTTTATATTTCATTTATAACTAATAATGTTATGTGACTATGAAAAATACTGACTGACTATTATGCCTAATACAATCTTTAATACTTTCTGTTTTACGTATGAATGTCTTACTTCTGATGTCATGTGACTGAACTTAATGCTGGAGATGCCTTTGTGAATTTGATTTTAGATCAGTTACTTTGCAACCTGTGAGTGTCTGAGTGACAAGAGAAAATATCCCTCATTTCTGCGCACTATTCCCAGTGATTATTACCAGACCTTAGCACTTGCAGAGATGGTCAAGCACTTTGGCTGGACCTGGGTGGGAGCAATAAGAAGGGATGATGACTATGGTAACAGTGGAATGGCTGCATTTACTAAAATTGCAGAGCAGCTTGGCATATGCTTAGAATATTCACTTCCATTTTTTTTGTCCTACTCACAAGAAAAAATTTTGAGAATCGTTGAGCAAATTAAAAGTTCCACTTCTCGAGTGATATTGGCATTTGTTACTCGCTGGGACCTGGAGATGTTGCTTCAAGTATTTGCTGAACACAACATCACTGGATATCAGTGGGTGGGAACTGAGGGATGGATCGCTGATCCCCTGGCAGCCACATTGGACAAGTACAATATATTGCAAGGAGCCATAGGGCTAGCTATTCCCAAAACAATGGTAACAGGTCTGAAGGACTTCATTCTAGATGTAAAACCACTGAAATCAGTAGGCAGTGATATTTTTACAGAATTCTGGGAGGCTTTGTTTACCTGTACATATAGAGGGCAGAATAATTCAGTGGGCATGCCAATGTGCACAGGTGAAGAGAAACTGTCTGAAGTGAAAAACACCTTCACTGACATGTCCATGATGCCCATTTTCAATAATGTATATAAAGGAGTTTATGCCATTGCTCATACACTCCATGAACTTCTTGGCTGCAAACAAACATGTCCTACAAGGAAGCAGCCTGATCCTTTCACTGTGAGTTAACAATGTTTGTTAGGCACAGGTTTTTGTACTGTTGGCTTTAAAACTTTGGTATGAATAAGCAGCACCAAATGAAATAACCAGGCAAAATTTTTAACATTGTGAAATACAGATTCTTATTAACCTATGAATTTTATTTCATTCAATCAGTTTCTAGAACACTTGAAAAAAGTGCGTTTCAAGACAAAAGAAGGTGAAGATGTTTATTTTGATAAAAATGGTGACCCTCCAGCAAAATATGAAATAATAAATTGGCAAAAAAATAAGGAACACCAATATGAATTTGTCACTGTTGGATTTTATGACTCCTCTGTTCCTGCTCAGGATCGATTAGCAGTAAATATGGCATTGATCACGTGGGCACGAAATACAAATCAAGTGAGTACAATAATGAAAATGCAACTTGATCTCAATGAAATGAATTAACACAGAATAACTTTATAATGTGGATCGTATTATCTTTCAAGTAAACACATTTTCTACTTAAACAAGGTGCCAAAATCTGTATGCAGTGAAAGCTGCCTCCCTGGAACAAGGAAAGCTGCGCAGAAAGGAAAGCCTATTTGCTGTTTTGACTGCATACAATGTGCTGCTGGGGAGATCAGTAACATGTCAGGTACAGAATACTTCTAAAGAAGAAAAATAATAGATTACAACTATTACTTACAATAATAATAATAATAATAATAATAATAATAATAATAATAATAATAATAATAATAATAATAATAATAATAATTAGTTGTAGTATATTACTGTTAGTAAAATTCTACTACAAAAAAAAAAAAAAACAGAAAAAAAACAACAAAACATTTTGCCAATTATGTCAACCTGGATTAAATGCAGAAGTTTAAGGAGACAGTCCTAGCAATAGCAAGGAACTGCTTTGATTAGTCTGACACATATTAAATTTTGCTTCTTATTTTTTCTATATATCAAACTTTTTAACTTGTTCTGCATTCATTTTGTCTTTCACTCTATGACAGATTCCACTGAATGTGAACAGTGCCAGCAAGATTATTGGTCAAATGCTGATAAGAATAAATGTGTAATGAAGGAAGTTGAATATTTGTCCTACAAGGACACTATGGGAATGTTGCTAACAGTGGTTTCTGTTGTTGGTTCTTTTATGACAATAGTAATAGCAATCATATTCTTTAAATATAAAAATACACCAATTGTCAAAGCCAACAACGCTGAACTGAGCTTCCTGCTGCTCTTCTCTCTGACTCTGTGTTTCCTCTGTTCACTTACTTTCATTGGACAGCCCTCTGAGTGGTCTTGTATGCTGCGTCACACAGTGTTTGGGATCACCTTCGTCCTTTGCATCTCCTGTGTTCTGGGGAAAACAGTAGTGGTGTTAATGGCTTTCAGAGCTACACGTCCAGGCAGCAATGTAATGAAATGGTTTGGACTTCCACAGCAGAGACTAAGTGTTCTTGTCTTCACTCTCATACAGGTCCTCATTTGTGTGCTTTGGTTGACAATATCCCCTCCTTTCCCCTTCAAAAATCTAAACCACTATAAGGAAAAGATCATTCTTGAATGCAGTTTGGGCTCAAACTTAGGTTTCTGGGCTGTGTTGGGCTACATAGGAATTTTAGCAGTATTGTGTTTCATTTTAGCTTTTCTGGCTAGGAAACTTCCAGATAATTTTAATGAAGCCAAATTCATCACCTTCAGCATGCTAATGTTCTGTGCAGTATGGATCACTTTTATTCCAGCTTATGTCAGCTCTCCTGGAAAATTCACTGTAGCTGTGGAGATATTTGCTATTTTAGCATCAAGCTTTGGTTTACTATTCTGTATCTTTCTTCCGAAGTGTTACATAATAATTTTAAAGCCAGAGAAAAACACTAAAAAACAAATAATGGGAAAAGGTTTATAAGAGAATAGTTTAAATATCCAGAATCAACATAAATCAATATATTCCTCATAGTCCATTGAATCTCAAATTTAACTCATGAGATCATTTATTAATTTAGATTTTACATGATTTAATAGAAATAAAAAACAGGACGATACAGCAGTGACGACCAATATTAAGAGTGATATTCATTTGTGTCCGTTGCTGTTATAACCCAATGGAAATGGTATGTAGGTACACATCAAATGATCAGTAAAGCAGGAAATGTATGAAAACACTCATATCATGGTACAAAAGGACTGGAGATTTGTGGCTTGCAAATTTAGTGGCTGTATTAATATATTTACATGAGCAACAACTTAGTTGCATTCAGTCATATCCTAGTTACCAAATATTCAATGCTGACACAGTTCAAGTTTTTACATGCACTCTCTCACAGTTGTCCATACTTATTTTTTTACATACACCATATCTTTTTTTAATAGCAGACAACAGTACACACATTTACACTCCTGGACAAAAAAAATGTGCCACACCCAAAATGGCAAAATATTAAGCTTTTTCATTAAGGTCTTAACAACAAATCATTGGTCAGGTTTCCGGTCCTGATGTACTGGGGTCTCCCAGTCAAAAAGTCCAGAATCCAGCTGCAGAGGGAGGTGTTCTAACCCAGCAGACTCAGCTTTGTTTTCACGTTCTATGGGATGATTATGCTGAATGCTGAACTGAAGTCTCTGAACAGCATCCTTTTTGTCCAGATGGGCCAGATAAAGATGGCTTATATTGTCTTTGCAGCGGAAAATTGCATGTAACCATGTGTCCCCCAGACATGATCGAGAACTTGCACATGCCTTGGTGGAAGAGTGGCGGAACATCTCACAGTTAGAACTGACCAATCTGGTGCAGTCCATGAGGATGAGATGCACAGTAGTACTTAAAGCAGCTGGAGGCCACCAGATACTCACTGATACTTTTAATATTGACCCTCCCTTTGTTCAGGGCCTCATTATTCCATTTCTGTTCATCAAACTTCTGTGAAACTTATTCAGTTTACATCTCAGTTGTTGAATGCTTTTATGTTAATACAATTATTTACACATGTTAAGAAATTTGCTGGAAATAAAATCAGTTGTATGTGAGAGGATATTTATTTTTTATAGCAATATTATAAAGGCCCACTTCTTTCAGATTACAAATGTCACGCCTTCTTTTTCTGTGACCCACATGTTTGACTTTACTGTGGAGAATTTGCATGTCCTTCTACATAAATACCGTAGATTATTCATTTTCACTGAGATGAGAAATCTCTTTCTCTCAACAACACTTCTCTAAAGCTTCTAGAGGTGCATATATATATGGAGTCAATCTTTATTCTCCTGCATTTAGCAATAGCCATCATCAGTTCCTCCACTGCCCAAGACACTACTTGTAGCCTGCTCGGAGAACCTGCATACCCACAACTATGGAAGGACGGTGATTTCATAGTGGGAGGAATTTTCCCCTTCCATAAAAAATGGGAAATCATTGACTCTTCCTATTCAGTCATACCTGCAATAAAATGCATGAGGTAAGCAACATAAACATTAACTGAAAAACATAGCCTACAATTGCCAATAATATTAGTAGTAGTTTTCTCATATACAGAATATTGTATGTGAATGTGTATTTTTGTATTTGTATTTTAATTTTTAACAAGTGTGGAATTCAGAGCCTTCCAGTATTCACAGACATTGATCTTTGCAATAAAGGAGATCAACAACAGCTCTTCTTTACTACCCGGAGTCACCCTGGGCTTTAAAATATTTGATACATGTAATTCTGCAGCACTGGGGGTGAAAGGAGCAATGACACTTTTGAATGGAAATGAGAATTCCGTTTCAGATCAGATCTGCACAAAACCAGCCCAGGTACAAGCCATAATAGGAGAGACATATTCATCAGTGTCCATGGCTATTGCAAAGAGTATTGGACCTTTCAGCGTGCCCTTAGTAAGAATGTATTTACTTACTTATACTTTTTATAATAAAATTATATCACCAAAATATTTACAGCATTCTTATTAAAGGTATATTATAGCTCATTTATAGCTAATAATGTTATGTGACAGTAGAAAAATATTGATATAAGTATGTGAATCTAATTTTAGATCAGTTACTATTCTACATGTGAGTGTCTGAGTGATAAAAGGAAATATCCCTCATTTCTGCGTACTATTCCCAGTGATTATCACCAGACCTTAGCACTTGCAGAGATGGTCAAGCACTTTGGCTGGACCTGGGTGGGAGCAATAAGAAGAGATGATGACTATGGAAATAATGGGATGGCCGCATTTACTAAAATTGCAGAGGAGCTGGGCATATGCTTGGAATATTCCCTTCCATTTTTTAGAACCTACTCACAAGAAAGAGTGTTGAGAATCGTTGAGCAAATTAAAAGTTCAACTTCTCGAGTGATAGTGGGATTTGTTACTCCCTGGGACCTGGAGATTTTACTCCAAGTATTTTCTGAGCACAACATCACGGGATACCAGTGGGTGGGAAGTGAGGGATGGATCGCTGATCTAATAGCAGCTGCATTGGACAAGTACAATATATTGCAAGGAGCCATAGGGCTAGCTATTCCCAAAACAACCGTAACAGGTTTGAAGGACTTCATTCTAGATATAAAACCATTGAAAGCTGTTGGAAGTGACATTTTTACAAAATTTTGGGAAGCTCTGTTTACTTGTACACATACAGTGCAGAATAACTCAAATAACATACCAGTCTGCACAGGAGAAGAGAAAATCTCTGCGGTGACAAACACATTCACTGATATGTCCTTGATGCCTATTTTCAGTAATGTGTATAAAGGAGTATATGCCATTGCCCATACACTGCATGGACTTCTTGGCTGCAAGCAAACATGTCCTGTAAAGAAGCAGCCCGATCCTATTACAGTGAGTATACAGTATTTTCAAGGCACATTTTTGTACTTTAAAGCTTTGATATACATAAACTATATTAATATAAACACATATAAAATTCAGCATATTTTAAAATGCATTTTTTCTTCATTCAGTTAAGTGTTGTTTCAATAGCAATGTTGAAAAGCAGATTAATAGACAGCTTTATATATATTGATATTTAGACACAATAGAATACTGAGTTTTTTCCCCATAAGTTTCTAGAACACCTCAAATTGGTGCGTTTCAAGACCAAAGAAGGTGAAGATGTTTATTTTGATAAAAATGGTGATCCGCCAGCAAGATACGAAATAATCAATTGGCAAAAACGTACTGAACACCAATATGAATTAGTCACAGTTGGACTTTATGACTCCTCTCTGCCTGCTCAGGATCGATTAAAAGTAAATATGGCCTCCATTGTTTGGGCACAAAATACAAATCAAGTGAGTATTTGGAAAAATATGTGACTTGGTCTCATATGTTGTGTATGTTGGGTTTTCATACATTATGTGTATAATGGAGTGGTCTTATGTACTTCCAGTAGTTACTTCAATTCAATAACATTTATTTATTTATTTATTTTTTATTATTGGTCCTTGGTTTATGTATTTTCAGTGACTGGTTTACATATGCTTAAATAATGTTTAATGAAAAGAGCATTTAACATAATATTTAACAAAATTAAACTTTTGCCTTGGTCATAGGTGCCAAAGTCCATATGTAGCGAGAGGTGCCCCCCTGGCACAAGAAAGGCTGTTCAGAAAGGAAAGCCCATCTGCTGTTTCGATTGCATACCATGTGCTGACGGAGAGATCAGTAATATGTCAGGTACAAAAAGCGGCTGACATATACATATACACACCATACATATTAATATACTAATAATACAGTCAACACTTCTTGCAATGGCAACAAATTACACTTACTAACTAACAATATTTTTTGTTAGTGTTATGTATTTCTTATTCTTTTTTATTCTCTCTCTCTCTCTCTCTCTCTCTCTCTCTCTCTCTCTCTCTCTCTCTCTCTCTCTCTCTCTGATAGATTCTATTAAATGTGAACAATGCCAGCAAGATTACTGGTCAAATCCAGACAAAGATAAATGTGTAAAGAAGGAAATTGAATATTTGTCATATGAAGAAACTATGGGGATTTTGTTAACAGCAGTGTCTATTACTGGTGCAGTTATGACAATGTTAATAGGAATCATATTCTTTAGATATAAAAATACCCCAATAGTCAAAGCAAACAACTCTGAACTGAGCTTCCTGCTGCTCTTTTCTCTGACTCTGTGTTTCCTCTGTTCACTTACTTTCATTGGCCGGCCCTCTGAGTGGTCCTGTATGCTGCGCCACACAGCATTTGGGATCACCTTTGTCCTCTGCATCTCCTGTGTTCTGGGAAAAACTATAGTGGTGTTAATGGCCTTCAGGGCTACACTTCCAGGCAGTAATGTAATGAAATTGTTTGGACCTCCACAACAGAGACTCAGTGTACTTGTCTTCACTCTCATACAGGTACTTATTTGTGTGCTTTGGTTGATGATATCCCCCCCATTCCCTTTCAGAAATCTATTGCACTATAAGGAAAAGATCATTCTTGAATGCAGTTTGGGCTCAACCATAGGTTTCTGGGCTGTGCTGGGTTACATAGGACTTTTAGCACTTTTGTGTTTTATTTTAGCTTTTCTAGCTAGGAAGCTTCCGGATAATTTTAACGAAGCTAAATTCATCACATTCAGCATGCTAATGTTCTGTGCCGTTTGGATTGCTTTTATTCCAGCTTATGTCAGTTCTCCTGGAAAATTCACTGTAGCTGTAGAGATATTTGCCATTTTAGCATCAAGCTTTGGTTTACTATTCTGTATCTTTCTTCCAAAGTGTTACATAATCATCCTGAAGCCAGAGAAAAACACTAAAAAGCAAATTATGGGAAAAGTGTCTGTTCAATAAGTTAATAATATAAATATGCATAATTAATATGGACCCATTTAAAGCATATAGTTTCCTGAACCTCAAACCTTAAGCATTAAACAATTTATTCATATTTTATAATTTCTTTAAATAAAAAATAATGGGGTAATTGGAAAAGTAAATAAATTAGAAAATAAAGCAATGTTAGAAATTGATGAGTTTACCCATGATATTATTCATGTTGTGTCCATACTGTGTGCTCTTAAACATTTCATTCACAGGAGATGGAAACGGTGATGGTGTGTACATAGTAGAGCAACAAAGAAAACCTAATAAAACAATTGAATAATGATATAATAGGAGTGAAAATTTTCGTCTTGTAATTTTAGGTGTTTGTATCAATACATTTGCATGAGCCACATATTAGTTGCATTCAGTAGTAGCTAAAGATTATCAGACTGATGCAGCATACTAACTCTCAGCTCAAACAGTAGTACAGTTCCAAAGAATAATATACTTGAACCTTACATATATATTTATTCATTTAGTACACACTTTTATCCAAAGTGACTTACAAATGAGAAAATACAAGCAAAGCGATATATCATGCAGAGAACAATACAAGTAGTGCTACCATACAAGATCCATTAATTGAGTTCCAGACGAAGCAAAGTGTGCAGAGTATAGGTGTACTGTACATGCCAGAGTAATTTATTTATTTATTTATTTATTTATTTATTTATTTATTTATTTATTTATTTTTTAAACCTGACATCTTCTACTATTGTAGCCCATCCGTTTCAAGGTTCAGTGTGTTGTGCACTCTGCGATGCTTGAACCAGTTTGGCCATTCTCTGTTGACCTCTCCATTGATCAACATGGCATTGGCACACATTGGATGTTTTTTTCTTTATTGCACCATTCTGAGTAAACTCTAGAAAATGCTGTGCATGAAAATCTCTCAGCAGTTATAGAAATACTCAAACTCTCCAAAATCTCCAAAATAATGCATTACCCATTTTTGCCCCATTTACCCTTAGAAACTAGTCACTTTTTTTTTAATTAATTTGCCTGTCTAGCCTATCTTCAGTTGGCTTTTGTCAGTTGCAATGGAAGCAAAACCAAAAATAAATTTTAAAAATTGTTTTTTTTTTTAATTATATGATATATAGAAAGAAGCATAAACCTATATCAGCATGTATTTAATGATGACAGCATAAGTATACTGAATTAGGCAATATAAGAAATATCCATGACAACAAAGGGTTAAAAAAAGATTGAAAAATTAGGAAGGCCATATTCCACATAAGACAACTAAACTGGTAGTAAGGCATTCTGCATGTGACCTGACAGAAGGTTCTCCTTAGCACATCATTTACACAATGGCATTGGAAAATTAAGAAGGGTCACATTATTATTATTATTATTATTATTATTATTATTATTATTATTATTATTATTAGTATTATTATGTTCAGATTATTCAATATGAGAACCCCCCCCCCAAAAAAAATAAAAAAAAATAAAAAATAATAAAATAAAAATAGCTAATGTGCCAAACATACAGAGATAAAGGCCCATTTATTTTAGAAGAGAAATGCCACGCCTTCTTTGGCTGTGACCCACATGTATAACTTTACCATGGAGGATTTACATTTTCTTCTATATAAATACCACCTATTCTTTCTGTGCAGTTAGCTGAGAGATCAGACCATATATTATAGGTTTTTCTTTTCTCTAAAGCTGGGTAGCTAGATGGAGTTAATATTTATTATTTTTCATGTGGCAATGGCCATCATCAATTCATATACTGCACAAGAGACTTGTAGTCTGCGTGGAGAGCCTGCATACCCACAGCTATGGAAGGATGGTGATATATTAGTTGGAGCAATTTTCCCCTTCCATTTTAAATGGGAGATCACAGACTTGTCCTATTTGGTTATGCCATCTGTGAAGTGTGCAAGGTAAGCAGTGTAAACTTTAAGTGAAATATTATAATTAATTACTAATGATACCAACTGTAATTATATCAAATACCTTATTCTGTAAATAATGTTAATGTTTTTCTATCTGATTTTGAACAAGAATGGAATTCAGAGCTTTCCAGTATTCACAGACCTTGATCTATGCAATCGAGGAGATCAACAACAGTTCGTCTTTACTGCCTGGAGTCTCACTGGGCTATAAGATCTTTGATACTTGTGGTTCTGCAGCACAGGGGGTCAAAGTAGCAATGACGCTTGTGAATGGAAATGAAAACTCAGCTTCAGATCAGACCTGCACAAAGCCAGCTCATGTGCAAGCCATAATAGGAGAGACATTTTCATCAGTGTCCATGGCTATAGCAAAGAGTATTGGACCTTTCAGCATCCCCTTAGTAAGAATTGATGCATTTTTTTTACTATGACTATGATTATAATTATTTCCAAAATTATTATGTTAATTATTCTAAAGGTGAGATGATATAAAGACATTTTATAGCTCATTTAATACTCATGATATTATTTCACAGTATGAAACATACTGACTGACTGTTATTCCTGATATAAGTATGTGAATCTAATTTTAGATAAGTTACCATTCTACCTGTGAGTGTCTGAGTGATAAAAGGAAATATCCCTCATTTCTGCGCACAATTCCCAGTGATTATTACCAGACCATAGCACTTGCAGAGTTGGTCAAAAACTTTGGCTGGACCTGGGTGGGAGCAATAAAAAGAGATGATGACTATGGTAACAGTGGAATGGCTGCATTTATTAAAATTGCAGAACAACTGGGTATATGTGTAGAATATTCCCTTCCATTTTTTATAACATATTCAAAAGAAAGAGTCTTGAGAATTGTTGAGCAAATTAAAAGCGGTACTTCTCGAGTGATAGTGGGATTTGTCACTCCCCGGGAATTTGAGATTTTATTTCAAGTATTTGCTGAACACAACATCACTGGATATCAGTGGGTGGGAACTGAGGGATGGATTGCTGATCCAGTAGCAGCCACACTGGATAAGTACAATATATTGCAAGGAGCCATAGGGCTAGCTATTCCCAAAACAACCGTAACAGGTCTGAAGGACTTCATTCTAGATGTAAAACCACTGAAATCAGTAGGCAGTGCCATTTTTACAAAATTCTGGGAGGCTTTGTTTACCTGTACATATAGAGGACAGAATAATTCAGTGGGCATGCCAATGTGTACAGGTGAAGAGAAACTGTCTGAAGTGATAAACACCTTCACTGACATGTCCATGATGCCCATTTTCAATAATGTATATAAAGGAGTTTATGCCATTGCCCATACACTCCATGAACTTCTTGGCTGCAAACAAACATGTCCTACAAAGACGCAGCCTGATCCTTTCACTGTGAGTTAACAGTATTTTTAAGGGATTGGTATTTTTAACTTTGATATACCAACTTGCACTCATTTAAACAAGCAGGCAAAAATGCCCATAACTTTACTTTATTCAATCAGTTTCTAGAACACCTGAAAAAAGTGTGTTTTAAGACAAAAGATGGCGAAGATGTTTACTTTGATGAAAATGGTGATCCTCCTGCAAAATATGAAATAATAAACTGGCAAAAAAGTAAAGAAAGCCAGTATGAATTTGTTACAGTTGGACTTTATGACACCTCAGTTCCTGGTAAGAATCGATTAGCAGTAAATATGGCCTCAATTGTCTGGGCACAAAATACAAATCAAGTGAGTATAAGGAAGAAAATTCAAATTGGTGTCAATGGAATTAATTATCGGAGAATAACTTCATAATATAGATCATATTTTAGGTCAAGTAATCACATTTTCTCCTTAAACAAGGTGCCCAAATCTGTATGTAGTGAGAGTTGCCCACCTGGAACAAGGAAAGCTGTGCAGAAAGGAAAGCCCATCTGCTGTTTCGACTGCATACCATGTGCTGCTGGAGAGATCAGTAATATGTCAGGTCTGGAATATTCCTAAAGAAGAAAACTATTATATAACAAATACTACTTCTACTGATAATAATAATAATAATAATAATAATAATAATAATAATAATAATAATAATAATAATAATAATGTATTATTATTATCATCATTATTATTATTATTATTATTATTATTATTATTATTATTATTTGTCAGTAACATTCTACAAAATGACTGTGGTAATGGCAAGAATTTGCAGTTATATTTCTGACGTATTAAATTAATTATTTCTTCTATATATTAAATGTTTAACTTGTTTTGTGTTTTTTTTTTTCTCTATAACAGATTCAGTTGAATGTGAACGGTGCCAGCAAGATTATTGGTCAAATGCAGACAAGAATAAATGTGTAAAGAAGGAAGTTGAATATTTGTCCTATCAGGAAACAATGGGAATTTTGCTAACAGTGGTTTCTATTGTTGGTTCATTGATGACAATAGTAATAGCATTTATATTTTTAAAATATAAAAATACACCAATAGTAAAAGCCAACAACTCTGAACTGAGCTTCCTGCTGCTATTTTCTCTGACTCTGTGTTTCCTCTGTTCACTTACTTTCATTGGACAGCCCTCTGAGTGGTCCTGTATGCTGCGCCACACAGCATTTGGAATTACCTTTGTCCTCTGCATCTCCTGTGTTCTGGGAAAAACTATAGTGGTGTTAATGGCATTCAGGGCTACACTTCCAGGCAGTAATGTCATGAAATGGTTTGGGCCTCCACAACAGAGACTCAGTGTACTTGTCTTCACTCTCATACAGGTGCTTATTTGTGTGCTTTGGTTGATGATATCCCCCCCATTCCCTTTCAGAAATCTATTGCACTATAAGGAAAAGATCATTCTTGAATGCAGTTTGGGCTCAACCATAGGTTTCTGGGCTGTGCTGGGTTACATAGGACTTTTAGCACTTTTATGTTTTATTTTAGCTTTTCTGGCTAGGAAGCTTCCAGATAATTTTAATGAAGCTAAATTCATCACATTCAGCATGGTAATGTTCTGTGCAGTTTGGATTGCTTTTATACCTGCTTATGTCAGCTCTCCTGGAAAATTCACTGTAGCTGTAGAGATATTTGCTATTTTAGCATCAAGCTTTGGTTTACTATTCTGTATCTTTCTTCCAAAGTGTTACATAATCATCCTGAAGCCAGAGAAAAACACTAAAAAACAAATTATGGGAAAAGTGCCTGTTCAATAAGTTAATAGTTTAAATATGCATGATTAATATTGACCAACATGACGCCTGTCATCCAGTGAACACCAAACCTTACTCATGAGGTCATTTATTTATTTATATGTTATGTACTTCAGTTGTCATGCAATAGGACAATATAGCAATGACTGTCAATGTTAACACCAATATTATATACAGTGCCCTCCAGTACTATTGGTACCCTTGGTAAATATGAGCAGAGAAGGCTGTGAAAAATTGTCTTTATTGTTTAACCTTTTGATCTGTTGTTAAAAAACAAAATAACAAAAATACTCTGCTCTCATGGATATCAAACAATTGCAAACACAACACAGGTGTATAAAAAATATCTTTGTTAAATATTGGTGTGCAACAATTATTGACACCCCTGTGAATTCACATTAAAAATATATATTTAAAGTATATTCCCATTGATATTTTACTTTTTTTTGTACACCTGGGTGATCATGAACAGGAAATTGTCCAACCATAACTTCTTGTTTCATAGGGCTATAAATATGAGGTAACACAGACCAAATTCCTTTAGTCATTCTATTTTATCCAGTGCAGGTTTTCTCTGGGCAGTCCGCACTTTCTTTCACACTTTACATTTTTGGAGGAAATACATGATTGACAGGAGCTTCACATAAATTAAATCACAGCATATGTTGGATTGGTCTGGCCCATCCCCCAGCAATGTCACTGTTAAGCTAAAAATGGGCTTTTTAAAGAGTTCACCAACAACATACTGTAAGTGGAATGTGAATAACAGAAAAGGTGACAGGTTTTACCTACTTTCATTTGAGAACAAGGGTCAGTTACTGTGGGATATTTCAATTTCCTTATTTAGCATTAATATACACAACTGTATGTGTATACAACTACTTTACTTATCTAAGGAATTATAGCTCTCAAGTAATGTAGCACTTAGCTTACTGGTAGATCTGAACAATTATTAAAAACTACATTAGTGCAGTTATAAAACCCACTTCACAAGATTCACAAGATTCAGCACAACTCACACCTTGTGTGAGGGACAGGATACACTAGAGTTTGGATTTCGTCATTTGGTGTCCATAGCTTAAACTGACACCCTCTTTCTGAAAATACCAAATAGTGACTGGCAAATTCACAAATTGCATGGTTTGGTGTTAAAAAGGCTTTTTTCTAAATGATCAAAAACTGTCTGCAGGGACTGAAAATGTTCAGCATAAGTGGAAGTGTCCACGAACACATCTAGAAAGACAGCACAATTGGGTACAGATTGGAACACACAGCTCCACATAGGCAATTAAATATAGCAGGCCAATTTTGCTTACCAAAGGCCATCACAAAATACTGGATAAAAGAATCAGGGGTTACAAAGGCAGAAATCTCAGAGGTACGCTCTGTTAAAGGCATTTGGCAATAGCCTTTTAATAAGTTCACCTTAGTCACAAATTTAACATTGCCCATACAATGTATACAGTCCTTGATCCTGGGCAAAGGATAGGAGTCAGGAACAGTGTTAGCCTTCACTTTCCAGTAATTTGTGATCAAACAAACAAAAAAATAGGCCCCCCACCCCACTTTTTGAAAGTAAAAGATACTGCTCCTATGTAGGCTGGTCGGCAAAGCCCTGGAAGTGTGTTCATTATTACGTGTGGAACAAAGTCTGGATTATTATAAGGTAGATGGATTTTCAAAGCTAACTGAGCATATGAGTTAGCTTTGAAAAGCACTCCTTCAGAATCTCTGAGCCTATACAAACATTGCTTTATTTAAATCAATAGTTTTGTTTTATTTAAAACATTCACTAACAGTTTCCCTTCCCACACACATTTTATAGGACTTCTTCTTTCACTGCTATACCTGTAGTTTTCACATGTTAACAGAGAAAAAGAGGTCCCTGCCATTGTCTTTCCTCTGGTCTTTTATAGCCCAATTTCAGGATGTTCCATCCTGTAGCACTTAGCAACTCAGCCTGGTGATGGCTCAACCAAGGGCGAGGGAAGACAGACAGACAGACAATACAAAGGACATAATACAAATGGTTCCATAATAACTGTCCATTGTGTTTCTTGAAGAATATATTTAAATAAAATACAGTATGGATTTCAGCACTGATATCATTGTGCTGCTGCGTTTGCATTTAACTTTTATTAAAGAATTTGTGGACGATTCCTGTCCATTTGTCCTGATATTTAGCTCCCCATTATACTACACTACATATTATTATTGCAAGCAGTGCAGTTGGACCCTGCCTCAGTCATTAACATCATTATGCAATGCAAACAACACAGATGTTTAGAAGATTCACTATACGCTATAATCACAGTTGTACTGAATGGGATTAATGAACTGGGAACATTAATGGGATTAATGTTAAGGACACAGAGACAGGGGGAACCAAATGCAGAACACAGACACGGGGATGCAAGGTGAAATGGGTTTTATTATTAACGAAAGTGAGGGAGTGAGGGTGTGTGGAAAAGGTGAGATGAATTAGGGCGGCTGAGGTCAGGATTCGAGCTCGGGTCTGTAGTGTGAGGGGGAGGGAGAGCAAGGCAGAGCGTGAGCAGGCTTGAGTGTTGTCAAGGTCATGAGAGCTGAGTGCAGAGCTAGTGAGCTATGAGGGAGGCAGTTGGTGCTGGGTGTAGCAGGAAGTGAGCAGAGGGTGATCAGACAGATAGCTTGAGTGGTGGACCTGGAACACGAGGAAAACACAGTGAGCACAGGGTAACATGATGAGGGAAAACACTAAACAATAACATGGAAAGCAATTGTGAGTAGAGCCAGAAGTGTACCGCATTGGACGCCAGAACAATCTGGCGAGAAGTGACTGAATAACCTGGGTTTATGTACGCTGCTGATGAGGTGGGTGGATGAGAAGCAGGTGATGCAATCATCCAGCAGTGGAGCGCCAGGCCCAGGGACAAACACAGACACACACACAAACAGAAACAAGAGGGAAAGAAAACACTGGAAATATGGGGAAGGGGAAAAAAACAGGGAAATATACGGGACTCTGACACAGACCATGACAGAATGATGATGGATTTGTAGCAAAAGCATCACATTATCTATTCATGTTGTAATAAGTTCTAAAAATAAATAAAACAATAACAACAACAAAAAAAAAACCCTGCTTTTTAGAATGTTCACTTACAGAGCTGGCTCAAAGTATTTAACTCACTTGTGAATGACACATAATTACACAAAGAAACAGTTTTGGAAGAACTATGCTCAATATGGAGATAACTGAAAAGTGCAATTGTAACAGCCCTACAGCTGTTATGCCCAAAGTGGATGAGTCAGTCCAGTTCTGAAAACTCAACGCAATGTCTAATTTATTGAATTTATTACATGCCAAGCAGAGTGATCAGTTAGACACTGCAGGTCAGCACTGGATTTGGCTAAGAGATTTTTAGCTCCTCTCACTTCCAACATCCAATAAAATGTGGCCTTTCCTAATCCATTTGGGTTATACCAATTTATGTGTCACCTTTAAGTGCAGAAGGAGAATGGGGGTGTCAAATAGGACAAGCAGGTATGTCAATGCATTCTTGCTCATTTTGTGGTGCAAAATGAAGGCAAGCTAACAAAAGACAATACACACTCATCATCCAATTTATTAGATTATTAATGAATTAATTATTTATTTACACTTGCTCATTTATGCAATTATCCAGTCATATTTCAGACTGTGATGATAGCATGGTTATTAGTGCCAGAAGGTTGGTTTGAGCATTTCACAAAGTGCTGGGATGTAGAGTCTAGAGTCTCAAGTGTTTAAACAGAATGGTTGCCACATGCTCATTTTCTTTTACATTCTCTGTTTTATATAGTTCTGCAAACTACACATTTAACGCAACTGAAATTCAACCAGAAGTAAAGTTCTTCACCTAAATCTACATTTATAACCCATTTCAGAATGCTAGTTACAGATGTAACTGTTGTTCTATGAACACAATGTCTAAGCCCTGAAAGTTATCTCGTGTGCGTGCATTCATGTGCTGAGACCTTCAATAAAGTCACAAAGTTACATTTATTAATTATTTGCTACACTCATCATGGGACATCAGGGTAGTGTCCAGCCCATTTGAGAAAATCAAAGAAAAAAATTGCTGCCAAATTTTAATGACATTTAAGTTTGCAACAGAAAATGCTAATTATCACTTTGGTTATCAGCATCATCATCTGAGGTAAAAGTCACTCGTGGCTTCTAACTGACTGAAGTCTCATCTCTTGACTCAAATGCTCTCTGTGCATTCTGACAAATATATATATATATATATATATATATATATATATATATATATATATATATATATATATATATATAGTGAGGAAATATTAATTGTTTAATTCAGTCAGTTTTGTTATGTTAGCTAGATTTATTGTTATTAACAACTTTTATGTTATGCATGTGTGTGTATGTGAAATGCCAGGTCCTTGCCAGGTCCCCTTAAGGGATGTCAAAAAAAACGGTCTCTCCAGATTATTCTACCCAACACAAATTTTTTATCCACAATAACAAATTTAATATTAACAAAATAATTAATTCAATATTTATGTAAAATAGTTTTAAAATACTTGAAAGAAAAAAGAGGACACAAGAAACCACCAAAGTAAACACCTAGAGGTAAAAAAAAAAAACATAAGACTAAATATGATCTGATCTCTCAACTCAGTGAACAGAAATAATGTATGATATGTATATGGAAGGAAATGCTAATGCTCCACAGCGAAGTAAATCATGTGGATCACAACCAAAGAAGGCCCACTTCTTTCAGATTAGAAATGTCACGCCTTCTTTGGCTGTGATCCACATGTTTAACTATGGAGCATTAGCATTTCCTTCCATATAAATATCATACATTCATTTTCTCTCATCATTTTCTCTCAATATCCCTTCTGTAGAGCTTCTAGAGCTGAATAGCTAGATGGAGTCTATCTTTACTCTCTTGCATATAGTAATAGCTATCGTGAATTCTTCCAGTGGCCAAGAGATTACTTGTAGCCTGCATGGAGAACATGCATACCCACAGCTTTGGAAGGATGGTAATATCATAATTGGAGGTATTTTCCCTTTCCATAAAAGATGGGAGATCACTGACTCTTCCTATTCGGTCATACCTACTATAAATTGCATGAGGTAAGTAACATATACATTAAGGGAAATAATATAATAAATCATAACCAACAAATACCAATAATGTAAGTAGTAGTTTTGACATATGCAGAAAAATGCACATGAATATGTATTTCTATCTGATTTTTTAACAAGTGTGGATGTCAGAGCATTCCAGTATTCACAGACATTGATCTTTGCAATAGAGGAGATCAACAACAGTTCTTCTTTACTACCTGGAGTCTCCCTGGGCTTTAAAATATTTGACACCTGTAATTCTGCAGCACTGGGGGTGAAAGGAGCAATGACACTTTTGAATGGAAATGAGAATTCCGTTTCAGATCAGATCTGCACAAAACCAGCCCAGGTCCAAGCCATAATAGGAGAGACATATTCATCAGTGTCCATGGCTATTGCAAAAAGTATTGGACCTTTCAGCGTGCCCTTAGTAAGAAATTATTTATTTATTTGTTTGTTTGTTTTAAAAATAAATTTCTTCTGAAGGTGAGAAGATAGAAATGCATGTGTAGCTCATTTATAGATAACAACATTATGTGATAGGAGCAAAAATACTGATCGTCATGCATGGTATAACTATGTGAATCTAATTTTAGATCAGTTACTATTCTACCTGCGAGTGTCTGAGTGATAAAAGGAAATATCCCTCATTTCTGCGCACTATTCCCAGTGATTATTACCAGAGCAGAGCACTTGCAGAGATGGTCAAGCACTTTGGCTGGACCTGGGTGGGAGCAATAAGAAGAGATGATGACTATGGAAATAATGGGATGGCCGCATTTACTAACATTGCTGAACAACTGGGAATATGTTTAGAATATTCCCTTCCATTTTTTAGAACCTACTCACAAGAAAAAGTGTTGAGAATCGTCGAGCAAATTAAAAGCTCCACTTCACGAGTGATAGTGGGATTTGTCACTCCCTGGGACCTGGAGATTTTACTCCAAGTATTTTCTGAGCACAACATCACGGGGTACCAGTGGGTGGGAAGTGAGGCATGGATTGCTGATTTAATAGCAGCTACTTTGGATAAGTCCAATATACTGCAAGGAGCCATAGGGCTAGCTATTCCAAAAGCAACAGTAACAGGTTTGAAGGACTTCATTCTAGATATAAAACCATTGAAAGCTGTCGGCAGTGCCATTTTTGCAGAATTATGGGAGGCTCTGTTTACTTGTACACATACAGTGCAGAATAGCTCAGAGAACATACCAGCCTGCACAGGAGAAGAGAAACTGTCTGAAGTGGAAAACGACTTCATTGACATGTCCTTGATGCCTATTTTCAGTAATGTGTATAAAGGAGTATATGCCATTGCCCATACACTGCATGAACTTCTTGGCTGCAAACAAACATGTCCTGTAAAGAAGCAGCCCGATCCTAATACAGTAAGATAACAGTAATTTCAAGATATCCTGTATTTGAAAGCTTTAATATACACAAGCTGTATTAATATAAAACCAGATAACCGTTCACATATTTTGCAAAATGCATTTTTACATGTTATTTGTATAACAATGTCACAAATCAGATTGATCGACAGCTTTATATATATTTTTATTTAGACACAACAGAATACTGATTTTTACTTTTTCCCCCATAAGTTTTTAGAACACCTCAGAAAGGTGCGTTTCAAGACAAAGGAAGGTGAAGAAGTTTATTTTGATAAAAATGGTGATCCTCTGGCAAGATATGAAGTAATAAATTGGCAAAAATCTAAAGAACACCAATATGAGTTTGTCACAGTTGGACTTTATGACTCCTCTTTTCCTGCTGAGGATCGATTAGCAGTAAATATGGCCTCGATTGTTTGGGCACAAAATTTAAATCAAGTAAGTATTTGGAGAAATATGACTTATCTGTATGATACATTGTTATGTGTATGTTAGGGTGTTCTTATGTTGTGTATTTCAAGTAGTTAGTTCAATTCAATAACCTTTTTGCCCTTGGTGTATCTATTTTTATTGCTTAACTAATGTTTTATGAAAACGTCATTTAAGAAAATATTTCACAAAATGAAACTTTTGCCTTGGTCGTAGGTACCAAAATCCATATGCAGCGAAAGCTGCCCCCCTGGCACAAGAAAGGCTGTGCAGAAAGGAAAGCCCATCTGCTGTTTTGACTGCATACCATGTGCTGACGGAGAGATCAGTAATATGTCAGGTACAAATTATCTAAAACAAACAAACAAAAAAGAATAATGTATGTTCATTTTAATAATACTATATATAATATATAGTAGTTGCCTGTAATATACATGTCAACAATTCTGACAATGGCAAAAAATTTGGCTTATTAAATTTAAATAAATTTTACTCCGTATGTGTTTCTGATTCTTTTTTTGTTCTCTCTCTCTCTCTCTCTCTCTCTCTCTCTCTCTCTCTCTCTCTCTCTCTCTCTCTCTCTCTCTCTCTCTGATAGATTCTATTAAATGTGAACAATGCCAGCAAGATTACTGGTCAAATCCAGACAAAGATAAATGTGTAAAGAAGGAAATTGAATATTTGTCATATGAAGAAACTATGGGGATTTTGTTAACAGCAGTGTCTATTACTGGTGCAGTTATGACAATATTAATCGGAATCATATTCTTTAGATATAAAAATACCCCAATAGTCAAAGCAAACAACTCTGAACTGAGCTTCCTGCTGCTCTTTTCTCTGACTCTGTGTTTCCTCTGTTCGCTTACTTTCATTGGCCGGCCTTCTGATTGGTCCTGTATGCTGCGCCACACAGCGTTTGGGATCACCTTTGTCCTCTGTATCTCCTGTGTTCTGGGGAAAACTATAGTGGTGTTAATGGCCTTCAGGGCTACACTTCCAGGCAGTAATGTCATGAAATGGTTTGGACCTCCACAACAGAGACTCAGTGTACTTGTCTTCACTCTCATACAGGTGCTCATTTGTGTGCTTTGGTTGATGATATCCCCCCCATTCCCTTTCAGAAATCTATTGCACTATAAGGAAAAGATCATTCTTGAATGCAGTTTAGGCTCAAACATAGGTTTTTGGGCCGTGCTGGGTTACATAGGACTTTTAGCACTTTTGTGTTTCATTTTAGCTTTTCTGGCTAGAAAGCTTCCAGATAATTTTAATGAAGCTAAATTCATCACATTTAGCATGCTAATGTTCTGTGCAGTTTGGATTACTTTTATTCCAGCTTATGTCAGCTCTCCTGGAAAATTCACTGTAGCTGTGGAGATATTTGCTATTTTAGCATCAAGCTTTGGTTTACTATTCTGTATCTTTCTTCCAAAGTGTTACATAATCATCTTGAAGCCAGAGAAAAACACTAAAAAGCAAATTATGGGAAAATGACAATTATCATGATATGTACAGTGGTGCCCAAAAATCTGAAACCATTACTGAAAAAGCTTCTATTTTGCATTCCTATTTTCAAATTGAATACAAACATTTGTATTTGTCATTACAAAGTATATTAACAGCAACTTAGATAATATTTGAAATATTTACATGAAAGCTAAATGGTTTTTAGCATTTGGTATGTTTTTGTAGTTTTTGTTTAGAATTTGTAGTAGTTTTTGCTTTAGTGTCAGTATGCACTCAAGCTTCACTTCACCAGTTTGTGGAAAATTTTATGATTTATCGGACTGTTGTCTGAACACATGCTTCAGTAGAAGTGATTAGGCATGAGGAAAATCTGACCTTTTGTACAAAGCACTTAACATAGTCAATATCAGAAATTTGCTTAAGTTTAAACAGGGACCTATAAATAATGCAGATTCTTGAATATTAAATATTCATGACATTTAACATTTACTTTCTTTGTTTTGATATTTTAAAATTCTAAAACCTTCTGTGTATTTCCAATTTTATATGAAAATAGAATCCTAGATTTTCAGTGTGGTCTCAGACATTTTTACCCCACTGCATATACTATATAGATGCTCAAAACATTCAACAAAGCAGAGATGCCAAACAAACAAACAAATAAATTTTCCTTTATACATAAACAGTGGAGACATGTGGCTTGTAATTTTGTAGCTGCATTAAAATATTTGCATGAGTCACGTTTTGGTTGCATGCAGTAGTAACCTAGTTATTTAAGGAATATTCAAAGCTCACAAAATCCAGGAACATTCATTGTCTTACCATTGTCCATATTTTTACTTTACATTACACTATAAAAGTCACGCTTGAGAATGCAGTAATTAACATTTATTACCCAACTATATAAGAAAGACAGATCCTTACTAACAGAAGTTAAGCTTGTTTTGCTGTTTATGTCATATCAACAGTCAGTCTGAATGGGTATTTGCTGATTTTTATGGGAAACTGTTTGGTTCTGTGTTATAGTGGCATGAGTTGCCACCTTACTGCTTAAGGATCCCCATTTCAGTCAAACAGCAAACTTGTGCTCAGGTTACTATTTGGGTAGAGTTTCACATGTTCTTGCTTGTGTCACATTTGTCTTTGTGGGCTCTGACTTCTCTGGTTTTCTTCCACCTCCTTTTGTCTATAAGTGGACTGGCTACTCTAAATTGCCCCAGGTATGAATGAATGTGTTAATGTATGTGTCTACATGGTCACAATGGACAGGAGTGTTCTCAGGATAGGCTCCAAATCCACCATGACTCTGAACAGGATAAAGCAGTTTTGGAACATGAACAAATGAACGAACAAACAAACGAGTATATAAATATACTCAGCAAAAAAGAAACATCCCTTTTTCAGGAGACTGTATTTTACAGATAATTTTGTAAAATCCAAAAAAGCTTTACAGATCTTTGTTGGAAAGAGTTTAAACAATGTTTTTCATGCTTCTTCAATGAACCATAAACAATTATTGCACATGCACCTGTGAAACAGTCCTTAAGGCACGAACAGTTTACAGGCAGAAGGCAATTATGGTTACAATTATTTAGGACACTAAATAGACCTTTCTACTGACTCTGAAAAACACCAGAAGAAAGATGCCTAGTTTGCCTTCTCACCTGCATGAACATGCTGTAGGCGTGCTGCAGGGAGGCATGAGGACTGCAGATGTGTCCAGAGCAATAAACTGTAATGCCTGTAATGTAAGATGCTTAAGACAGTGTTACAGGGAGACAGGAAGGACAGCTGATCGTTCTCTCAGTGGAAAATTACATATAACCATGTGACCCCCAGACATGATGGAGAACTTGCAAATGCCTTGGTGGAAGAGTGGACTAACATCTCACAGCAAGAAGTGACAAATCTGGTGCAGTCCAGGAGGATGAGATGCACAGTAGTACTTAAAGCAGCCGGAGGCCACTATATACTGACTGTTAATTTTGATATTGATCCGCCCCCCCCTTATTCAGGGACTCATTATAACTTTTCTGTTCATCAAATGTCTATGAAACTTGTTCAGTTTACGTCTCAACTGTTGAATGTTTTTATGTTAATACAAATACTTATGCATGTTAAGAAATTTGCTGGAAATAAAAGCAGTTGAATGTGAGAGGACGTTTCTTTTTTTGCTGAGTATATATGAAAAAAGAAAAATGATCAGGGAACTTATAACATCCTGTTTTTCATATACTGTCTTGTTTATTTGATCATTCCATATTTTGTATTATGTAACTACAAACCCTTTTACTTGTGTTTTAGTTGTAAAATGGCTTGCACTTGACTGTAGCATACATTCTGTGATATGATGAATGGTGAATGGCTTCCTATCAAAAGGTGTGCAGCTGGGTTTGTAGGTCCTACAATCTAATATTTCTAACTGCTACCCAGGCTAATAGGGAGATGAAAGAGATCAAACTGTCAAACAATTAGAATTTTTACAAGAAATAGAAATTGCAGTGCAATAATTTAATGTACAGTGGGCAAAGGGCTGTCTAATTTCTGCTTGTGAATGCAGCAAGTGGAACCTGGAAAGCAAAATCTGCTGTGATTATTTGTCTGACAAATGCTGCTGGTGTTTACCCATTTTGTTGCTATGGGTGGCTGAGAGTGAAACACTATTATTTTGGACTGGTGGAGGAAACCAGAGTACCTGGAGGAAACCCCAAAAGCATGGGGAGAACACGCAAACTCCATGCACACAACACAGAGGCAAGAATCTAAGCTTCATAAATGATTGGCAAAGACAATGGCAAAATGGCTTGATAATGTTCACTGGTGGAATACAGGGCCAGCAGGAGTACAGTGATTAGGGAGCAGTGGTCAATTGTGGATGTGTGCAAAATTAAAGTTGGTTGCAATAACACAGCATATCCTGACAGACTCAAAATACATCATCATAATCCACAGCATAAATCAAAGCACAGACAGGCAGGGCCAATTAATAAATTACAAAATATATTATTAATCATTAATTAATTAAGCTTTTATTAAATATAATTTGCAGAGTATACAGTAATTAGTATCAGAATTATTTTAATCGAATAATTTTTCCAGTAATTGCAGTTTTGTTCCGTGGACATACAAGATGGACAGAAGTCAGTCGTCTGTTTTGGAGAAGTTGGATAAGTCGATCTCTTTCCACCCATTCACTGGGTGTGAGGTGGAATTGTGACCATTTCGTCTTTTGTCTCATGTATGATGCTGCAGGCTGCACCATTTATTTCTATTCTGCACATTGACACCTCCTTGTCTGCCTTAATAGCCCATCAAAATAATCTCTGCCAAGTCTTCTTTCCTTTAAAAACAAAAACAACCTGCAAGACCGCAGTATAAAATTCTAGTATTGGCTCCTTAAGATGAATTACTTTGTTCTATTTCTCATTCTTTTCCAGCCTAATGAGGATCAACAACTCTTTTTCTGAGGTCCTCAGAAATTTCCACATCCTTTTGCCACTCAGATATGTAATATTATAATATGTAATATATACACACTGTATATACATACACAGTGTTAGTGTGTTTGTGTGTGTGTGAGAGAGAGAAAGAGAGAGAGAGAGAGAGAGAGAGAGAGAGAGAGAGAGAGAGAGAGAGAGAGAGAGAGAGAGAGAGAGAGAGAGATTTCTGACCCAGGACAATATATCTTTCATAAATGTCAAATATGTATATGTTACATAGGTTATATATGTATACCCACAATAAATGTTTAATAAAAACAAAATAAAAAAAAAAAACACACAGAAAACCTCACAAAGAAAGAAAAAAATACTCAGAGGAAAAACAGGCTAAATGACATCAAGGCCCATTTCATTCAGATTAGAAACATGTCACACCTCCTGTGGCTGTGTATATATATATGTAAATTTACCATGGATATATAAATACCATAGATTATTACTGTTCAGTGAGCCGACAGATCAGACCAAGGGCACATTCATTATTATTTCTCCCTCATTATCTCTTCTGTAGAGGTACTAGAGTGGGATTGATAAATGGAGTCAGTCTTTACTCTCTTTCATATAGTAATGGCCATCATCAATTCTTCCAGGGCCCAGGAAAATTATTGCAGTGTGCGTGGAGAGTCTACATACCCACAACTATGGAAGCATGGTGATATCATAGTTGGAGCAATTTTCCCTTTCCATAGTAAATGGGAGATCACAAACTCATCCTATTCGGTCATGCCACCTGCAATGAACTGCATGAGGTAAGTAATGTTAATGTGAACATTAAGTGGAATAATACAACTAATTATTATCAAACAATTGCTAATAATGCGAACACTTATGATATACTGAATAAAGTGTATTTCTATTTGATTTTATTTAACAAGTCTGGAATTTAGAGCCCTGCAGTATTCACAGACCTTGATCTTTGCAATAGAGGAGATCAACAACAGTTCATCTCTACTGCCTGGGGTCTCACTGGGCTACAAAATCTATGACACCTGTGGTTCTGCATCACTGGGGGTGAAAGTAGCGATGACACTTCTGAATGGAAATGAGAACTCCATCTCAGACCAGACCTGCACAAAGCCAGCCCAGGTGCAAGCCATAATAGGAGAGACATACTCATCTGTGTCTATGGCTATAGCAAAGAGTATTGGACCGTTCAGCATGCCCTTAGTAAGACAATATTAATATCTTTTTTTAATAATATGGCATTTATAACATTAAATGTAAGAATGGTATTTTATAACTCATTTAAAGCTAATAACGTGTGAAAGTCTGAAAAATACTGACTGACTCTTATTTCTGAATCTAATCTCATTTTAGATCAGTTATTATTCTACATGTGAGTGCCTGAGTGATAAAAGGAAATATCCCTCATTCCTGCGCACTATTCCCAGTGATTATTACCAGACCATAGCACTTGCAGAGATGGTCAAGCACTTTGGCTGGACCTGGGTGGGAGCAATAAGAAGAGATGATGACTATGGAAATAATGGGATGGCCGCATTTACTAAAATTGCAGAGGAGCTGGGCATATGCTTGGAATATTCCCTTCCATTTTTTAGAACCTACTCACAAGAAAAAGTGTTGAGAATCGTTGAGCAAATTAAAAGCTCCACTTCACGGGTGATAGTGGGATTTGTTACTCCCTGGGACCTGGAGATTTTGCTTCATGTATTTTCTGAACACAACATCACTGGATACCAGTGGGTGGGAACTGAGGGATGGATTGCTGATCCAGTGGCGGTCACATTGGACAAGTACAACATACTGCAAGGAGCCATAGGGCTAGCTATTCCAAAAACAACAGTAACAGGTCTGAAGGACTTCATTCTAGATGTAAAACCATTAAAATCTGCAGGCAGTGCAATTTTTATGAAATTCTGGGAAGAGATGTTTACTTGTAAATATGGAATACAGAATAATTCAGGGGACATACCAGTGTGCACAGGTGAAGAGAAACTGTCTGACATTGAAAACACCTTCACTGACATGTCCATGATGCCTATTTTCAGTAATGTGTATAAAGGAGTGTATGCCATTGCCCATACACTACATGAACTTCTTGGCTGCAAACAAACATGTCTTACAAAGATGCAGCCTGATCCATTCACAGTGAGTTAAAGAATTTTCAAGGCACATTTTTGAATTTAGGCCATAGTGCTTTGATTGTGATACTCATGTATATTATAATAGTAGGCAAAATGTGTATTTTGAAATGCATTTTTTCCAATAATTGAATTCAATTTAACATGGAATTTCCTATTTTCCCCCCATCAGTTTCTAGAACACCTCAAAAAGGTACGTTTCAAAACCAAGGAAGGTGAAGATGTTTATTTTGATAAAAATGGTGATCCTCCAGCAAAATATGAAATAATAAATTGGCAAAAAAATAAGGAACACCAATATGAATTTGTCACAGTTGGACTTTATGACTCCTCTGTTGCTGCTGAAGATCGTTTAGCGGTAAATATGGCCTCCATTGTCTGGGCACAAAATAAAAATCAAGTAAGTATTTGAGGAAATATGTGGCTTGCATTCTGTAACAATGTGTTTTTAAATTGTGTTCTTCAGTTACTCAGTTCAGTTGTAACTTTTGTGCACATGGTATATATGTTTTTAACACTTAAATAATGTTTAATGGAAAAGGCATTTAAGAAAATACTTAATTAAATTAAACATTTGCCTTGGTGATAGATGCCAAAATCCATATGCAGTGAGAGTTGCCTCCCTGGTACAAGGAAAGCTGTACAGAAAGGAAAGCCTATCTGTTGTTTTGATTGCATACCATGTGCTGCTGGAGAGATCAGTAATATCACAGGTACAAAAATGCCTTTAAAAAAAGAGTAAAATCTAATATTGCCTTTTAAAACACTATATCTAAATATATAGTAATATATTCTAATGATACATGTAACAGCAACCTCTCTCTCTCTCTCTCTCTCTCTCTCTCTCTCTCTCTCTCTCTGTGTGTGTGTGTGTGTGTGTGTGTGTGTGTGTGTGTGTGTGTGTGTGTGTGTGTGTGTGTGTGTCAGATTCAATTAAATGTGAACAATGCCAGCAAGATTCCTGGTCAAATGCAGACAAAGTTGAATGTGTAAAGAAGGAAATTGAATATCTGTCCTATGAAGAAACTATGGGGATTTTGCTAACAGCAGTGTCCATTATTGGTGCTTTAATGACAATGGTAATAGCAATCGTATTCTATAAATATAAAAATACGCCAATAGTCAAAGCAAACAACTCTGAACTCAGCTTTCTACTGCTATTCTCTCTGACGCTATGTTTCCTTTGTTCACTTACTTTCATTGGCCGGCCTTCTGAGTGGTCCTGTATGCTGCGCCACACAGCATTTGGGATTACATTTGTCCTATGCATTTCCTGTGTTCTGGGAAAGACAATAGTGGTGTTAATGGCCTTCAGGGCCACACTTCCAGGTAGTAATGTCATGAAATGGTTTGGACCTCCACAACAGAGACTCAGTGTTCTTGTCTTCACTCTTATACAGTTCCTTATTTGTGTACTTTGGTTAGCAATATCCCCCCCTTTCCCCTTCAAAAATCTAAAGCACTACAAGGAAAAGATCATTCTAGAATGCCATTTGGGCTCAAACTTAGGTTTCTGGGCTGTGCTTGGTTATATAGGCATTCTGGCTCTTTTATGTTTTGTTCTGGCTTTCCTCGCCCGAAAGTTGCCTGATAATTTTAATGAAGCTAAATTCATTACATTCAGTATGCTAATGTTCTGTGCAGTTTGGATAACTTTTATTCCAGCTTATGTGAGTTCTCCTGGAAAATTCACTGTAGCTGTGGAGATATTTGCAATTTTAGCATCAAGCTTTGGCTTGCTGTTTTGTATATTTCTACCAAAGTGTTATATAATCATACTGAAACCAGAGAAGAACACCAAAAAACAAATAATGGGGAAGGTGTCTATTAACTGAGCTAATGTCCATTATTATCATCATATATACGTAATTACTATGGCCCCAAAACATATATAGCTCACTGAATCGTACAACCATATTTTAGAACATTGGACAGAAAATCAAATTTAAAAATTACATTTAATAGAAAGATGATCTTGACCTTCTATTTGAATTAATAATTTTCCTCTGTAAAACACTATTTTCTAAAGATGTTGGCCTACAATGAAAACATACAAATAAAGATTACCATTTCCACTCCCAGTGGCTCTTACATAAATCAGTTTTCTTTTTTTTTTGTGGTTAACATTTTAATATATGACGTTTTATTATTAAAAATATCATACCAAAGGTATCTGCCTATGATATTTACAACACTGATTTATTTAGATCACATATTATATTTAATGAATGTTTGCATAAGTTTCCTTACATCTCCTCCCTACCTTACCTTTGATGTGTGTGTGATACTCTCTCCAAGGTGTATTTTGTTTTGTGTTCAGCATTAAAAAAATACCACTCTATAGAAACATTGAAACTCATAAAAACAGTTTATTTTAATTTATAATAATACTGTCAAGCTTTAATCCTTCTCATATCCAAGTACCCTATATTCAGATATTATGGAGCTGCATAATTTAAAATGAAGAGTAACATGTGACTTCACACTGTTTTGTGCATTTAGCTGTAGTTTTCTACATATCCATAGGGTGTGGCTAATTCCTGCTCTATCTGAAATGTTGTTCATGGCTTTACGTATGGGACAACGCTTCTGTAATTATACACCTAACTTCCTGCCAAGTATTTCTTTATAAATCCCAGTTTCAGTGTGGGAGGTTGCATATGCGCATTCCAGACCCATTTTTGTGCATGCACACCATTTACAAATGAGACCCCAGGTGAGGAAATAGGTTCCCTATAGTGACAAGTTTGTTTGGGATTCTATCCTGTAGGTAGTTATTCCTTCATTCTACCATCTGACAGTTTTAAATGTTGCCTGTGATCAGACAGGTTACTGAGGCATGATAAACATTTAAGCACATTGAGCTATTTGTAACTGAGCTTATTGTATTGTTAGTTATATTAGAAGAAGTAAAAGGTGCCAGTTCTCGAGGAAGCCAAACCAACCTATAAATTCTGCAACTCTGCATTCAATTGGCTTGGCCAGTACCTCATAATAACTTGTATAAGGCCTCTTCCTAGCTCTAAATGGGTAAACAATGGTATTGACCTGTAATGTGCCAAACTGCAAGTATCCTGCAGCCTTTCCCTTGTGCTCCATCACCACTAAATCCATCATCAAAACTTTATCTTTTGTTGAGGAGTGCAGTGGGTGTTGGAGGGGTTGGGGGTTTGTGGAAAGCATCCTGTGAGGACCACATAAAAGTGGCCAGTCATCCAATATTGCAAGCTCAAATGCAGAATTCTGAGTCTGTCAAGGATTTGCCATCATTGTTGAAAAATCTTCCACTGGAAAGACATACTGAGCTAATGGTTTGATAAAAAAATTGCTGAACTTGTTTTCAGATGCTAATACACAAACAACATGGTTAACCCATAATGTTAATGTGGGTGATACAATGCCAATATGGTAACGATTGTATTCACTGTCTCTGGAAAAACAAAAGGTCTGTAAACAATTTTGTCATGCCATCCTGTTCTAGCTTGGCATTCCATTTCTCTTGGTTAACACCCCACATGGAACATTCAGGTTTTGCACAGATGATAGAAAGCTGAATTTTATAATCAAAGCCAACTCATTTCCTTTGCCACCCATTGAAGGCGGTTTGTGGACCAGTTATTAATGGCTCTGAGTTTCTGATCAGAAAGGTACCCCTTTGGACAAAGCCTTCGAGGAGGCGACCCCCATAGTGGAATGAGCCCTTATGCCCAGATGCGTAGCGAGACCACGAGCCTCATAAGCAATAGAGATTGCTTCCACTATCCAATTAGAGATGTGCTGCTTTGACACAGCATCACCTCTACCGTCGCCGCCAAAGTAGACCAGCAGCTGCTCCGACTTACGACACTGGCCAGAGTGGTGGACATAATTATAGAGAGCTCTTACTGGACAGAGTAGGAGCAATTTCTTTTGTTCCGGTGTGAGGTACTGAGGAGGGCAGAAAGCCTGCAACAGTACTGGCTGGGCAGCAGACGTAGGCACTTTAGGATTAAAATCTGGCCTATGATATGGGAAGGCCTTGACAAATCCAGGGGCAAAGTCAAGGCAGGAAGGGGCAACAGAGAGAGCTTGTAGATCTCCTACTCACTTGAGAGATATCAGGGCCTGTAGAGTGGATGCCCAGATCCAGCTTTATCTTGCTCAATGTTGATAGGATTGACCTTATGCATGACCTTATGGGAATTGAAACACCCTTATCGTGGTAGAATCCCGTATAACCCCTAGAAAAGTTGTCCTCTCCGCTGGAAAAAGCACACTTTTCTTGAGGTTCAACCTGAGCCCCAAGCTCTTCATGTGGGTGAGAACAGCATCTCAATGTTGAATCACCAGTTCCCTGGATCATGCTAGAAGGTATAGGCGCCACGCGAGTGGCAGCCTGTTGCAGCAGCTCTGCTTTTTTTCAGCTAAGTATAGTATATTTCCCTTGTTTTTTGTGCTTTCTTCGTGTTTTTTTCTACACTAATCTTTGGCGTTGCGTTTGCAGATATGGATATGCACTTGTGGAGGTTAGCAATATTTATTTTTCTGTTTGTTGGACTGTACCGCTCCGCACTGGGAGACCCATTCGGCCACGGCTCTATTGTTTACACTAGAGAGCAGCTGTTAGCATTGAGCAACACCAGGATCTCTCTCCAATAAGATGGAAGAGCTAACGGCGCTAACCAGGCTGCGGAGGGAGTATTGGGAGTGTAGCATCATGTGCTTCATGGAGATGTGATTGAAAGATCTCAGTACGGATTCACTGGTTACACTGGATGGATTTCAACTTGTGAGAGTGGACAGGAATGAAAAGGAGAGTGGCAAGAGGAAGGGTGGGATAATATCGATGTTTGTGAATGAGAGATGGTGTAATCCTGGGCATATCAGGGTTAAAGAGCAGCGGTGCACTAAGGATATTGAGTTGCTAGCAGTTAACATGCGGCCATATTACCTGCCGAGGGAGTTCTCGCACGTCATCGCGATAACTGTCTACATCCCCCCCTCGGCTGACGCTACAGCAGCATGTGAGCTACTTCACACTGTTGTGTCACAGCTGCAGACACCGCAGCTGTGGTTTCCTACTACAAACCCTGGGTGACTCCAGACCTCAAAGTCCTGTTAAAAGAAAAAAAAAAGACTGTTCGGATTGGGGGACAAAGATGAGCTGAGGTGGGTTCAAAAACAGCTCAGAGGGGAGATAAGGAAAGGAAAAGACAGCTACAGAAAAAGTTGGAGGAGCGCCTTCAACAGAACAACATGAGGGAAGTCTGAAAATAATTTCAGGTCAGAACAAAGACAATGGGAGGGGCCTTGTATCTGGTGACCGTGACAGGGCAAATTAATTAAATCTGTTTTTTAATTGATTTGATTCGGCTCCATCTCCTCCCCACTCCTACCAGACCTCAGACCTGTCAGCGACTAAACCTTTCCCTCTTGGGCCATTAGGCACCCCCTCCTCCACCCCTGGGCTCCAGGAATATCAACATCATCCAACCCATATCTCAGAGCTTCTGAGATATCAGCATTACACAGCTCACACCTCTCCACTGCTCACCATCCCTCACTCGAGGAAATTTCACCCCCCCCCATACCACTCATCAGGGATCACCAATAAGTCCCCCCTGCAGTCTCTCTCTGACACTCAATCAGGTGAAGAAGGAGCTAAAGAAGATCAAGGCAGAAAGGCCACAGGCCCGGATGGAATCAGCTCCAGACTGCTTAAAGACTGTGCAGATCAGCTCATTGAGGTCATCCTGCACATCTTTAATCTGAGTCTAGCACAAGTTCCAGTACTGTGGAAGACTTCCTGAGTGGTTCCAGCACCCAAAATTGCGCATCCGAGTGAGACAAACCACTTCAGACCGGTAGCCTTAATTTCACACCTGATGAAGTCCATGGAGGGGATTGTACTGCGACAGCTGTGGACCCTAGTGAGCTCAGAGCTAGACCACCTACAGTTTGCTTACTGACCAGGCATGGGGGTTGAGGATGCCATTATTTATCTGATGCACAAATCACTTCTACACCTGGAGAGTACTGGGGGGCATTGTGAGGATCATGTTTTTTTTTTATTTTTACAGTGCTTTCAACACAATTCAGCCATCACTACTTAGGGGGAAGCTTTTGGGAGCTGGAGTTGACTGCCATCTGGCTGCATGGATCACCAACTATATCACTAACAGACCACAGTATGTGAGGCTCCAGGACTATATGTCTGATGTGGTGGTCAGCAGCAAGGGAGCACCGCAGGGTACAGTGCTCACTCCATTTCTCTTCACCCTGTACACAGCTGACTTCAGGCATAACACTAACAGCTGCCACATGCAGAAGTTCTCTGATGATATGGTCATTGTTGGACGAGTATCAGAGGAGAACGATCAGGAATTCCGGGAGGACATCGCTGACTTTGTCAACTGGTGTGAATTAAACCACCTGTGTCTCAATGCCAGCAAGACAAAGGAGATGGTAGTCGACCTCCGTAGGAGGCCAACCCGGTCTACGCCGGTGAGCATACAGGGTATTGATATTGAGAGGGTGGAGGCATATAAATTCCTGGGTGTTCACCTCAACAATAAACTGGACTGGTCCACAAACACAGATGTCCTGTACAAAAAGGGCCAAAGTCATCTCCACCTGCTGAGGAGACTGAGGTCTTTTGGTGTGTGCAGGATCCTGCTTCAAACTTTCTATGACACTGTAGTAGCATCTGCTATCTTATATGCAGTAGTTTCCTGGGGAGTTGGGAGCACAGAGAGGGACAGGAAATGTCTCAACAAACTGGTTAAGAGTTCTAGCTCTGTCCAGGTCTACCCTCTGGACTGCATAGAGGTGGTGGGGGAGAGGAGAATGTTATCTAAGATAGCGTCTATCATGGGCAATTCCTCTTACCCCCTGTATGAGATACTGGGGTCCCTGAGCAGCTCCTACAGCAGCAGACTGCTGCACCCTCAGTGCAAGCAAGAGCATTACCGCAGGTCCTTCATCCCTACAGCAGTCAGACTCTTTAATGCAACAACATAATGTAGCACTGCTAGCTGTTTTTTGCATCATCAACCCACACATTATTAATATTTGTTGTATATATACAAATTTGTATTCATCTGTACATACATTGAGGTGTTCATAGTGTACATATTATCATTATTATTATTTTTTTTATACTACTCTAATTCTTATCTTTCTATATATATATATATATATATATATATATATATATATATATATATATATATATATATATTAGATACTTTATTTCAAGTCCATTCTTTAATAATAATCTTTAGTAATCTATAATTTATGTAATTGAGCTGCTGCAACGAGGGAATTTCTCCACTGTGGGATCAATAAATGCTGTCTTATTTTATCTTATCTTAACCAGTCATTCAGGTAGTTTAATACACAGATGCCCTGAAGTCACAAGGGAGCCATTTATGAAGGTGCGAGGGGATAAAGCTAGCCCGAAGAGAAGAACCCGATATTGGTACACATTGCCTCCAAACACAAACATCAGGTACTTCCTGAGATGGGCCAATATTCCTTTGTGGAAGTATACGTCTATTACATCTAAACAAATCCTCGAACTGCATCTGTGGGACGATAAGTTTGAGTGTCAACATCTTGAACCTGTATGTCCGAAGTTTACAGTTCATATGACGCAGATCTAAAATTGGCCTCATACTCTCATCTTTTTTGTGGACCAGGAAATGACAGCTGTAAAATCATCCCTCCCTCAGGGAACAGGGTACATGTCCTATGGCCCCTTTGTCCAAGAGGGATCTTACTTCCTGCACCAATGTCGGGCTCTGCTCTGTGCTGACTACTGTGTTGAGCACAACTCTGAACCAGAGGGGTCAAGCTCTGATCTGGATCCGGTAAGCCTTTTCTTGGAAGACAGAACCCATGGAGACACATTTGGCAGTAGTTTCCACGCTGCCATATGGTCTTTTACTGACGTTAACCTTTCCACATTCTATTGGAGGGAAAGCATCAAATTTTTGTTGGCCTGTGACAGCTTGCTGACCAGAGAAGACTGAAAACTTGGGACAGCCTTGGCCAGGGGAGACCCTACAGTAGTAGTGGGGGCTAACTGCCCTAACAACCTCATGTCCCATGATACGCCCATCTGCGGCCCCTTAAGTCCACTCCTTCTTTGTCTGCTTGGCCTTTATGATCCTTCTCAGATCAGGCCTATTAGCAGGCTGCGACTGTGGACACCCGATTCCCCTGACTCTCCACAGGGGGAGGTGCGCTGGCACACTCACCTTCTGTGCCTCCCTCGCAGTAGCACTGGCAAACTCAACATGATGGGGAAGGAACTGTCTGAACACCACCGTATGTCTAGCTCACTCAGCAGTTCTGCTTGGTAGGCCTGCAACACTGCCATTGTATGCAGTGACCGACAAGTGAGACACACTGCCACATAGGCCTTGCCCACCAATGCTGAGGTTGGCCTTACATGGCTTGGATGCCAAAGCCAGCCCTCCTAAATTACCTGCTGTCGATAGAGAGAGGTAACATGCAAGAACCTCCTCCACCTTCGGCATAGCTAAATAGCCATACCATTCATTACCCATGATGGCCGAATAATCAGACATTGTGGGGTTATAAATACAGTTAGTGTATGGTTTTCCCCAGAAGGGTGATATTTCATCATGAACTCATATAAAAAGGGGCTTTTTTTGGTGTGAGGGAGATTTATTTTCACTGGCTCACAGGTGCCACTTTCATCCGCGCTTAATTACCACATCACCTGATCACGGCAGGCCTATAAATAGGCATAATGTTACACAAGCTTCAGATACTGGTCATGCGTGGGGGCGCTTCCCACAGCGTTAAGGTCATGCAACATTGAGTTCCTTTTGAAGGAGAACACAGGTTTATCCAAAAATATCTTTGTTAAATATTGGTGTGCAACAACTATTACAACCCTTTTAATAAATGTTTGCCTATGCCAAGATAACAGCTCTGTGTCTTCTCCTATAATGCCTGATGAGGTTGGAGAATACATTGCATGGGATCTGAGAGCATTCCTCCATACAGAACCTCACCAGATCCTTCAAATTTTGAGGTCCATGCTGGTGTACTCTCCTCTTCAGTTCACCCCACAGATTTTCTATGGGTTTCAAGTCAGAGGACTGGTATGGCCATGGCAGGGCCTTGATTTTGTGGTCAGTAAACTATTTTTGTGTTGACTTTGATGTATGTTTTATATCATTGTTCTGCTGGAGGATCCACCCACAGCCCATTTTAAGCTGTCTGGCAGATGCAGTCAGGTTTTCATTTAATATCTGTTGATAGTTGATAGAGTCCATGATGCCATGTATCCTAACAAAATGCCCAGGTCCTCTGATAGAAAAACAGCCCCAAAACATTAATGAGCCACCACCATATTTAACCGTGAGCATGAGGTTCTTCTCCACATGGCTACCTCTCTGTACTTTTCCATATGGCTACCTCTCTCTGACCCCAAGACAGAACTAACTTCTGCAATTCTCCAGCTGTTTTTTGGCCACTTGACCAATCCTCTTCACTGTACATTGAGACAATATAGACACTTTCACTTCCACGTTGATTCATAAAATTTCCAGTTGACTTGAACTTCTTAATTATTGCCCTGATGGTAGAAATTTGCATGTGATATGCTTTGAAGTTGTGCAAGGAGTAGGAAGGCAGAGGCAGGCTTCAAAAAATGTAGCTTTTTGGCTTTTTTCTGTGCATGCATGCACACATACATAGACACACACATTCTGGTGGTGCTCTCTCTTAACCTCGCATTGCGTCACTGCAACAGAGGACCATCATTAAGAGAATTCCCAAAACATGTACATACCTTACCACTCACCTCCTCTGGCTACACCCTCCATTCACAAACCGACGCTCGTACATGCCCCCCACCTCCACATACCCCCACTGCCCAACTCAGGCCAGGAGTCATCCGGTTTGCCGCCGACTCCACCCTGCCCCCCTGGCCGAGAGAGAAAATCCACAATGGCCATCTGTGCCCCATCCTGTGGACGACCTCAAATTTATATGGTTGAAGTGTCAGATACCAATGAGTGATCCATGCATTGGCAACTTTTCTGCGGTGTCAGACAGAGGACTGATGGCCATGTTGTTCCAGTTAGTGGGAGTAATATTACAGTACATATAGAGATTAAAATAGCATGAAAATCCTTTGAAGAAAAATGAAGTAAAAGTGACAGGTTTGATGGGCCAGAGGGTTCTTCCATAAAAAAGAGGGTTCTTCTTAGGCAATCTGCGATCAATTAGTTACCGATGTTTAGTAGTTCCCACTCAGCGTGGTGCAAGGTCCCTTTCCAGAACCTTCACACTAACTGTTCCTCAGTGGTGGAATGAACTTCCAACCTCAATCTAGACCGCAGAATCTCTCACCATCTTCAAAAAAACTGAATAAAAATGAAATAAAAGTGACAGGTTTGATGGGCCAGAGGGTTGTTCCATAAAAAAAAAAGCAGTGGAGAATATAGTCTGCAATTGTCCAGGCTTTTCATCTACATATTCACTACATGATGGTAAGTTCTCTGAATTTTGGCATAAGGAGGCTAGAGAATGGCAGATGCAATTGATGCAAATAATTCTTTAAATACATTTTTTTTAATGATTCTACATTTTGTTTTTAGAATGTCTAGCATTACTCATTATTCTTTCACATAAAAGTTCAGTATGTATGGAGCACAGATGTTCAAAGAAATGTTTACCCAACATATAGTACTATTGTGAAAAAAGGAATAAAAAACATCACAAACATGGTAATGTGAAGGTAATGCAGGCTGTCATATTGTCACACCTCCTTTGATCATAGGCCACAACTGTAAATTTACCATAGAGACTTTACATTTTGATTTGTATAAATACCACACATGCTTCCTGTTCAACTTGATGACACATCAGACCACACACACACACACACACACACACACACACACATCTCATTTCTTGATCTGTAGTGATAAATGGAGTCAATCTTCACACTCATGCATGTTGTAATGGCCATCATAAATTTTTCCAGAGCTAATATGACTACTTGTACCCTGCATGGAGAGTCTGTATACCCACATATATGGAAGAATGGTGACATCATAGTTGGAGCAATTTTCCCCTTTCACAGTAGTTGGGAAATCACAGATTCATCCTATTCAGCCAGGCCATCTTCAATGAAGTGTATGAGGTAAGTAGCAGAAGAAAAGAAGTATTTAAGGCATTTATTGAACATCTGTTGGAATCAAGATATTAATCATGATTTATATGAAGATCATTTATATCAAGATATAAATCCTGATTTATATAATTCCTTGATATTTTATACACTGTAAAATTACTGTTAGCTAAATAATATTAACTAATTTAAGTGGACCTTTTTCTGATTTATAATCAGTCTGGACTTCAGAGCTTTCCAGTATTCACAGTCCTTGATCTTTGCAACAGAGGAGATCAACAACAGTTCATCTTTACTGCCTGGAGTCTCGCTTGGTTACAAG